>NC_092631.1:44140265-44175265 GCF_039555335.1 Amphiura filiformis | reverse complement strand
CAGTTGGTACTGTGAAAGCGCTCCCGGTAAGCGATCAAATTTTAAGTAGTGTTGAAGTCAAAAAATTCTTCTAATTTAAATTATACCACTACGTATGAATTTACAATTTTATATCAAAACATACAAAGTTTGACATTTTGACGATGTCAGGTATAGAATTACACAGCCGTGACCTAACTTGGTCACAACCATCATTGACCATGCCCCTGCATGTCATATGAAAATTGTGGGGTCAAATGTCACGCAGGGGTCATAGGGGTCAAAAACGTGATTTCAACTCAAAATGCTTCTTCTCTCACAGATTACGTATGACGGTGACCCCACTTGCAAACATGCATTGCTATTACCCAGTGTCTTTGGGGTCCTCACTGATTTGGGGTCAAAGGTCGTTAAGGGGTCACCCCGGTATAAAACGAAAAAAGCATAGGACAGTAACGGTATGTTCACACATAAATTGTAGTTACCCTGTGTATATGTGGTATTTTTTATTTAGGGTCAAAGGTCATTAAGGGGCCACTTCCGGTATAAAACAAAATACCTTTAAAATGCTTCTTCTCCCGCAAATTAAGTAGGACAGTGACACCACTTGCACATATGCATTGTTATTACCCAGTGTCTATGGAGTCCTCACAGATTTGGGGTCAAAGGTAATTAAGGGGTCACTTCTAAAACTAAAACGAAAAACCATCAATTTTTTTTTATTTGCTAAGAAAAACATAGGACAGTAACAGTATGTTCACACATGAATTGTGGGTACCCAATTCATATGTGGTATTTTTTATTTGGGGTCAAATGTCATTAAGAGGTCACTTCCGGTCTGAGACGAAAAACCTTCAAAATGCCCCTTCTGCCACAAGTAAGATAGCAAAGTGGTGCCACGTGCACACATGCATTGACATTAGCCAATGTCTATGGCCGTTTTCATATATTTTGGGGTCAAAGGTCATTAGGGGTAACAACACGGCTGTGTTCGTGGTCTTAGACCACAGCTTAGTCTAGTTTTCATTTTGGTATGTGTCACCATTGCTCAAAGCCAAATCCGAAAAGTAAAAATCAAAATTCATTTGCAATGAGACTTTAAATAGATGTTGTTATCTGGATTAACATGGGATGACAAATGGTAAACGGAAAAGCCATTTCCACTGTACCGCGTATACAAAAATAGTATGGCCCTGGACACACACAATGGCTTAGAGCTATTGAGGTTTGGAAAATTACTCCCTAGAAATATCTTTGATATAATGTTTTGTTTCAATTAGTTTTCTCGAAGTGTTTCATTCGTTGTCGACGGAAATAATTTACATGCTAAAACCGATTAGTATTTCAGCTAAATGGTTGTAGGTCCCTTTATTTCAATAGGCCTATATTTTACTGATTTATGAGCGATCTTCAAAAATCCATAAAAACAGGCAGTAGTTCTTAAACAAAACAATTTTTAATTTTGGGGACCTGATGGTAGCCTTGGGAAGGCTTCACACACCATATATTAAAAATTCAAACAATTTGGATAAATGAAGCATATGAAGAAATTCATTTATCGACATGGATGTTTTCTAAAATTGGCCATCTTTGAAGCGCGCGCTTTTCAATTCACTGTTATGCTTGCATGCACAGTGTAGCAGAATTATTGTGCAGCCACTGTGACATACCTACTATTGCGCTACACTGTGTTAATAAGTTGCACCTATTTTGCTTTTTAAAGCCTTTAGACTTTGACCTCTGGGGATGCGGCTAATACAGAATACATCAAGGGTCATGGCCCATGGGTCATCATTGTACCAAGTATGAACAATGAGGGCGCTGTAGTTCTTGAACTAGAGCTGTTTGAAATGTTATACATATTGCTCACTGTAGACCATGGACTTTGACCTCTGGGGTCGATGTTAATGCAGGAATATTATCTACGGGTCGTGGGCCATCATTTTACCATGCATAAACCCTGAGGGCGCTATTATTAGTTCTTGAGCTAAAGCGGTTTTAAAAATTTACACATATTGTCCTCTGTAGCCTGTGACCTTTGACCTCTGGGGTCGTGGCTACCATAAATTACTGCTAGGGGTCATGGGCCAGCATTGTACTAAGTATGAAACCTGAGGGCGCTATAGTTCTTGAGCTAGAGCTGTTTGAAATTTTACACATTTTGCCCCCTGTAGCCCATGACCTTTGACCTCTGGGTCAAGGCTACCCCAAGACATTTTTAGGGGTCATGGGCCATCATTGTACCAAGTATGGACCCCGAGGCTACTTTAGTTCTTGAGCTAGAGGAGTGCAAAGTCTTAAGGAGGAGAAGAAGGCGAAGACGAAGGAGAAGACTAAACACAACAGATACAATATCTATGCCCGTGCAACGGGCAACAGTAATGTGATTTACAAAACACGAATATCTATGCCCGTGACCACACCTAACCCCCTTCCCCTATTCACAAACGAAAACTTGGTGAGCACCAAGTGAAAGCACTTGTTTTAAGCTTTTATTTGATATACATGTAATGCTCATAGCCATGGACTGGCACACACTCTCTCTCTTATACCCTACCAAACCTTCACTCTCTTTTATACCCTCATCAAACCATCACTCTCTCTAAAACACCGCCAGACTGGACCACACTCTCTCTTATACCCCATCAGACCCTCACTCTCTCTTGTACTCCACCAGACCATCACTCTCTATGAAACACCACACGACTGGAACACACTCTCTTTAATACCCCACCAGACCTTCACTCTCTCTCTAATACCCCACCAGACCCTCACTCTCTCTTATACTCCATCAGACACTCACTCGCTCTAAAACATCACCAGACTGACCCACACTCTCTCTAATACCCCACCAAGCCTTCAATCTCTCTTATACTCCACTATACACACACTCTCTCTAAAACGCCACCTGACTAGACCACACTCTCTCTCTAATACCTCACCAGACCCTCACCCTCTCTTATATTCCACCAGACAATCACTCGCTATAAAACACCACCAGACTGGCCCGCACTCTCTCTAATACCCTACCAAGCCTTCATTCTCTCTTATACCCCATCAGACCCTCACTCTCTCTAAAACACCACCATACTGGACCACACCCTATCTAATACCCCACTCCTTAACCAACCACACCCCTTGACCCATCATGACAACCTTTGGAGGTGGTCCAAGAAACCAAAATCAAAATGCCTACACATTCCCTTTTAAGGGAATTTTTGTCAAGTGATCAGTTTCCTTGACGTACGATCCAGACCTTTATCATTGCAAACACAGGTAGCTAACAAAACACCACCTATTGCGCTACAATATGTTAATCAGTCTTAGCTTTATAACAATGCCTATAAACATAAGAATTAATTGGACACCTGCTAATGGGCTATTGTCACATCCTGATTTAATTTTCCTTGGCAATAGCACGATGAGCACAATGCTAACATCCTATATACATTTTACGTAGATATGGTGACATTCCTATGATACATTTAGACATTTGGGGCCCTGGGGCCCATAGTAAATGACCTATGGAGCTCATGCATATTTGTGAATGTCTTATGCCTAAGGGCTATCAGTGTACCAACTCAGGGCCCTGAGGCTGGTTTAAATAAGCATTTCCTAACCAAAGCATCAACAAAAATTCATACTATCAGGACAATGCCAATATTGGATGTTTTATCAAGAATTCTGGCAACACTAATTTTGAGATTCAGTATTTAGATATTTAAAGAGGCGAACAAGTGTTGTTTGGAATCACCATGAAGGAAACTATTTGTCAAAATGCACAAAATTGTGACAAAAAGGCGTAATTAGACAAAATGTCAATTTGCAGAAATACCGTTTTTTTTGTGTTTATAAGTAACATTTGCCCAAGCTGATTTTTGCTAAAATGTAAAGTACCTAGCTTGCTCTATCCACACTAGAATTGACAAAATCCTGGCAACATGTTGATGATTTTTATGGTGATATTTTAGGTGCTAAAATGACATTTTTTGAAAAAAAAACCGTGTAAATAAACCTGACAGATGGGCTCTGCACGTACCCTTAAGAATAATTTGACAAAATGACAGAATCTGGTTTTGGCCGTTTCCATGGCAACGAGCCGATTTTTAATTTGTTTTTAGTCACACAATTAGTCAACACCCTAACATGCACCATTGCACAAAATATCAGAACAATCTATTTTTTTGAGGTATAGACCCACATCTAAAAAATTATGTTCAAGAGCTCTTAAGTTATGGCCCTGAACCTTGTCGGTACACTTTTCGTTGGATTCGACCATATGCATGTAGGCAATGAATAGTGGTCATCTGGAAAGATAAATCAATACTTCACTTCAGACCTTCAATATTTTGTTGGTCAAATTAAGGTTTGAAATGAGATTTAGACACAGAAAATGTAATAAAAAAGCATTAAAATTATAAACTGAAATTTTTTTCAAGGACCGCCCCGATTTTGGCCAATTTTGGGTCGGTCGGTCAAGTGCAAGAAAACCATTTTGGGCCTGTTTTAGAATCAATAAAATAAAATAAAAAGTTCTGTTCCACTCAATGTTCCGGGCGTCTCTCTGAAATATGTCCAGTTCCAACTTTGTAATTCCAAAACAATATAAATCATTCAGCAAATACGACATTCAAAATGACGTTACTTTTACAATTAACTCGTTGCTTAGGAACAACACTCCAATCCTCTCCACTTTAGGGATGATGGTCTTAACCCTCGAATTATGGAATTTCGGGGCCTCATAAATGCAAAATCTTTAGTCTAAGATATATAAAAGTATACATAGTTAGAATGGTTAAGACTTGATAAATTGATATGTGAGGTCAAATTTGGGTAAACAATTTTTTTCGGTCACGTAACAAAAAACATCTTGAGTAAAAAAAATAGCTATTAAAAATTAGATAAAAATACTTAGGACACGTTTTTTGTCATTTTTTTTTCATTTTGATTAAATGCAATATATTTTTAATTTGTGGGAAAATCAGGCCTTTTTACGATTTATTTTTTGAAAAATTAGGATTTTGGACCATTTGGGTGCACAGTTCTGAAAATTCCTAGATAGTTTTATCTAGTTTTTAAAAATTAATAAAAACAATTTTAAACTCAAGATTTTGTTTGTTTGTTATTTGGTCCGAAAAAGGGCAAAAACCCCAAAAAAAACCCTTTGGGGGGGGGGGGCGTTCTCTAAAAGTGAGCGTTTTTACCCAAATTTGACATCACAGATGGATTTATCAACTCTTTGCTATTCCAAATAATATATACTTTTATATACTTTACACCACACATTAAGCAATTATGAGGCCTAAAAGTATCTATAATGCCAGGGTTAAAACCACCTTAACATATTTTAGAAGCTTATTGAGTCAAATATCAGCATGACGACGAAGACCAAAATAAAACAAATCAACTTCGCTATGACTCCAAATTGACTAACTCCAAGTGTTCAACGTTGAGAACACATTTTCTGCACTACATCCATACATAGATCATGTTTATTGAAATCTTATAGGAAATCTTTTTGCTTTTCAATTATATAGCAAACTTGTAAAGCCGAAAAACCCAGCTATTATTAATACTAATGCTGTAACATTCACTTCACTATAGCCTAACAGGGATTTCCAAGATACAAAAATATGTATGACTGAATTTGATTTTCTGATCAAAACAGGGTTCTACCAGAAACACCATTATACGCAAATCGATTACTTGACACGGGGGTTGCCATCTCTCATGTAATAACTTTAAATTGTAAACAAAGTTAGATGGTCAAAATAAATTACTCAGAGCAAATCATACTATACTTATAATAGCTGAAAGGTATGTTAAGTACCCTATATCGGATATATCTGATAACGTGTGTATTAACACAAGCACAAAACGACGAATTACTCATTTGAACTTTTAAACGGGTTTTCATATAGAAACTGACATTAAAGCATCGTCTGCTTGATCGTTTCAACAGTCATCCCGGGCAGTCATCATCTGTTTCACCAATACAAAGTGTTCGAGTTGAAATATATTTTAGATGATTTTTATAGATATTTAACCTTCGAAAGGAAAGCAAATCTTAAGCACTGGTAAATCATCAGTGTTTAGACAACATTTTCCTACAGAGCATACGGTAGTTACCGTGATAGCGTAATAATTGTGTTATAAAGTTTGGCCCCGCCAGAAACTGAACTGGTAACATCTTGCGCATCAGAGTCACATAACTTAGCCACTATGTCACGCGACTCCCTTCGATTTCTCGCTTTGCATACATTCGCCGAATGCACCCTCTGTGGATGCCATTGGCCGGTGCAGAGCATGAGGGGATACCCACTCTGTGTCTCGCCAACAAACGGGGCAGCCCAAATAATGGCGCTGATCCGATATTGAGACTGGTGAATCTCCGTGTTATATATTTTACTACAACCTCGTGGTTGCAGTACCATAATCTCCCCTATTAATTGATTGTCAACTCAGATTAAAGTCTTGAGTTTAATTCGCCGTTTTTATTGAGAATTTCTACAATTAATTGAGTTTTAATTTGAGCAAAATTGGTTTCATGATCAATAAAAAATGCCAGTGCATCTGGTTTGATTTATAATACTAGCACGACGCCCTAGCCAACAGAAGATAATAAAGCTATAGGTAGTCGGTTTAAAGTCATGCTCGTCGCATTTTTATCTCTGTGTAATACTAGCACGACGCTCTAGCCAACTGAGCCACAGAGGCACACTGAAATATAAATCTCTAGGTATTAGGTTCGAATGACGTTCGTCACATTACTATTGGAAGACACCATAACTAAAAATATTAAAACTATAATATTACGTTTCTAAGATTGCGTAATAATAAAGATGTTACAAGAGTCTATATACCGGTACGTATTATTATTTTATGTGCAGGAGATAAAGAATTTTGCCATGCATGTGTCGGTTATTGAATTTGATCAATCTCACGACAGAGTCAAGTGACCTATGTGATGTACCCGACTAATTTAATTTGATCATTTATGTTTGTTTACATTTATGAGAGATGATAATCCCCTCTCATGCAATTAAGTTGATTGAATAACAATTCAGTCAGATTTATTAATATCTTGGACATTTCCAGTGTTATTATTGAATTGCATCATATTATGGAAAATACCCCGGGGGAAAATACCGATTGGTATTATATATGTTTAAGAAAACACCTTTTAATAGAACTGGAACTTTCCAGTTTTAATATTTTGGTAAAAAAAGAGAGAGGAGCAAGTGATTTTCGTGACAGTTGTTATCAAGAAAGTTGCTCTTTTAGACTTTTTAATGTTTCTGTAATGTATGCACCTTCAAAGCGGAGTAAACACCTACCAAAAAGTAATTACCCCCTATTACAAGACAAAACTCAAAATATATGCATCACCTTTAAAAACAGAAATAGCAAAAACAAACCCAGGTTAATTCTACAAATTTTGATTTGCCTGGATAGTTCAAAATCTGTAGCCATAGTGACTTCTTGAATGAAAAAACATGTATTTTCAAATATAGCAGTAAAAAGCTACTCAAGTCAGTCTACAATTTCATTATCTACGTGACTGGTTAAGGATGACACGCGGTTAAAAAAAAAGCGCAGTGATTTATAGTGCGCTACGCACAGGCACAACGCCTAGACGTTGATCCACAAGCCTCAGCACACTTTACAGGTTGTCGCTGACCACTATGGCCCCACATCATTCCATAAACCATTAAACAACCATTCAGGGACTTTACTGCTTCAAGAGCGCACACCCTAGACATTCCACAAATAACCATCGCAACCAGGATCAGCTCCCCGAGTTTCGTACGGGTTACAACTAAACAAATTAGCAGTCCAGGGGAATTTCAAGCTAACTCAATTTTTACGAGAGCGTACTAGGCACCGCCAGGGTTCGAACCCGCAACCTCTCGCACCATAGTCGAACGCCTTACCGATTGAGCTAACTTGACTGCCAGTGACGACCAGGTATTCTAGCAACAAAAACACATTTTCAGTGAGTTTAGGTACAACTTTTGAATATGCACCTGTTTCATTCAAAGGGTCACCGTGGCAACAAATTTTGGACGGAATATTAAGAGAAGTGAGGCACCAAAATTTGCAGCACAACACTGGGTTTCATTTTGCTATTTCAGTTTTATACAAATGTTGATGAATATAATTTGAGTTATTATTGCTTTTAGTAGATATTGCACAGCCAATAACGTCTTATCAATCCAGTAATCTATAACGAGGGAGATTTCGAATACAACAAAGTAGTCTTCATTCCCAAAAGGAAATATATATTCTTCGGTCGACTTGCTGAAGTCTGGTTTATGTAACAACACAGTACGAAAAAAAAACGTGTTTGTTGATGGTGAAAGCAGCACCACTTTGTGAATCACCATCTTTGCAAGGATTTTGTACGCCAAGAATATAGCGTCTTCGCAGGATAATTTTGAATCAGGTTTACATCAGTATCCGGGACATTAAGTGCAACAGACTTTGTAATCAACAACAAGAAAAAGGCTACCGAACAAGTAATCATTATAAATGTATCATTGTTTTTCATAGATGTTATACATATGGTCAGATCCAACGAAAAGTGTACACGGTATGTTCAGGGCCATAAGTTAAAAGTATTAAACCATTGGCTTTCGTTTTTGTATTGTGTTTATTTGTCTTGATCATACGCTTCGCGCCATATATAATAAGACCCCCTTCTGTGAAGACACAGAGACCCCAAAAGCTGCTATTTTGACCCATTTTTCAAAATATTTCTGTAAATATTTTTAAGAACATCTACATCAGTTATGAAAACCAGTCCTTGGCTTGAATGTAAATTGATTTCCTTAAAGGTGTGTATTCAAATATTGCCTGTTTAATTTTTCACATATTTGTACTTACTTATGATTTTTTTTATGATATTCTTTGAGTGATATTTTTTTACATTACCTACGAATACAATTTTTCATAGCACTAGATATATCTTTAAAAAATGGAAATCACTTATAAATGCGTGATTTGATATGTCCAATACTGTAATGCATTGCATTCAGACATCTTTTTTATTGTGTTTAGCTGCCATAAATTCTAAATGGCACAAAGGTAGGTTTGGTAAAAACTATGTATTACCTCCGAATGCATGTTAAAAGCTCTGCCATTTCCACAAACTGAGAGAATAGTAAAGTATATTTAAGCAATAGGTGCAAGGCAAGCATACACTGTTTAATACAACCAAGTTTCAATAGCCTGCGTTTAACTATTTCTGCGGACCTCACAGATGAATGCATCAAGTCATTTCCATTCTAAAAATGTATACTTTTATATTCTTTAGACCAATAATTTAGCAGTTATGAAGCCCGAAAGTTTCCATAATTCCAGGGTTAAGACCAACCTTAAGGAAGATTAGAAAGGGATAACTACAGTGAATTTGTCATCTGTCGTTTTAAACGTTTACCGACCTTCTGGTTTCTGAGTAATTTGTGTCCAAATTGATTTATTCGAAGGTAACTTTTGACGTTTTCGCTAAGGTTACCTACGAATACCATGGACAAAACGACTGTTCTCATTATCTCATGATCTAGACAACACAGTGATGGACCCTAGTATAAAGCTAATTGTAGTTGCCCTCAAACGAAAGGCCACAAGACGTAACTGACTCCAAGATGGACTTCACAAGTCTGTAATAACGGCTTTAAGCTATTTGTGTGCAATTAAACAAATTAAAGTCACTTAGGTGCCTTTGTTTCTTACTTCAATCCTCATTCAACCGCTGTGAACCGACATTATTAATACATGACAGAGTCTCTAGTATCAGCAAACGCACATAAAGAAAATAATACATTCAAAGTGCTTTATAAAATGAAGATTTGATAGCGATTTCCGCCAAAAGTGTAATTCTTACCTACATATACTGAAATGTTACTTACGAATACAGCATAGTACATGACATGTGTAATGAAGTGTCCCTACCAATGGAAATTAATTGTCAAAAACTTTAAGCGTTACCCCCGGACAATATTATTACCCATTTAACAATTATTTATTATGCAAAAGCATCATTTTTGATATAAGGTAATAACATTTATTTATCTGGACGTACCATCTGAAACAGATCTAAAAACTACTATTTTATTCATTCATTAACATAATAACAACATTTGAACCTCTAAACTCAATACATATAATATTGTTAAATCGATCATGTTACCTACAAATACCCGGGTTTCTTCACCTATCATTTTATAAAGCGTTAGATGTATGCTAATATTCCTGAAAACAGATATCGCGCTCTTTCTTATACAATATGTAGATTGATTCATACCTATTTGATAAATAAAATACAGAACCTGACCTAAACTCTATTTTCAAAAATAAACTAGCTTAAATTGAATAAGATCATATTGATTGCGTAATAAAAATAAAAACAAATATTTTCTGGTTGAGCTAGCATTTTCCTGACACCCTGTGGTCTACATTACACGAAAAAAGCATTAATGGGAATATTCCACTTGTTTTAGGTTCATTAGTATTGCGATAGTGAAAGCATCCTAGTGGTATTCGTAGGTAACATTGGGTTATGATGTCACATTTACTATAACACGTCCTGTTATTATTGTTGTTGTTGTTGTTGTTGTTGTTGTTGTTGTTGATGTTGTTGTGTGTTTTGTATTCTGTTTTTGTGTTTGTCTCAGTTATTTGTAAAGAATGGGCTTTCTTTTAAGAAACAGATGAATTAGAATTCATCTGTTTATTGCTTATTTTACCCTGCTATGCAATTGGCGAACTTTAGCAGTAGGCCTATGATCTTCTCTCATCTCATCTCCTCCCCTCCCCTCCACCCGATCATCTCCTCATCGTCATTCCCACTCTCTAATTTCCCCTACTTCGCAATTTGTAATCTTTAACATGTTTAAGAGCCTGGTCAATGAATGACAATACATTTAAAATATATTTGAGTCTGGCCATTTTGCCTGAAGTAGTTATCAGATTACCAATTCCAATGAAAGAAATTCAATTAGTTTCACTTCAACGCACTTCTTTGGTGTTGCATATTATCATACATGGATGTTTTAAGTGTATTTGGGACGAAAATAATTCCCCGTTTCATCTCTACATTATCATATGACCGATTTTGGCGCGATTGCACAAACAACTATACGTAGTTCTTAGCAACACTGATTAGCATGATCAGTGTATATTTCTACGATGGGCTATTTTCACGAGCCACTCCCGCCTAGGCGGAAGTACCTATACACCCAACGCAAGTCAATTGAAGCCGTACAATTTATCGCGAATTTACGACCGTAAAAGTTAGACACTTCTTTTGTCTAGATAAGCACCAACCCTCTCATCTCACATTTTCATGTCAGAAATCAACATAACTCCTGAAACCGAAAAACAGAAAATTAGCTTCCTTCAACTTTTCAGTAGGCAACAAAAGACTAGAATAAAAGGATTGTTCACGCGTACCATGTTAACACTACAAAATAACAACGAGATCCGAAACCGAAAACTGAAACCGAAACCGAGACATAATTTATAAAACGACGGCATGTATCAGAAGAGGATTATGATTTCACAGCTTGAAATGAGTTGAAGCTCGTGAAGCCGAAGATAAAGCGAAAGCTAAAGCAGAGAGTAATCCTGAACACCTTGCCATAACAATTAACGTGTAGAGTGTAAACATGCCCCAAATTACCGGCAAGTACCGTAATCTAACTACGCAAAAAAGTTTCTTTATGATTAGGAATATTTATTAAAATCTAGCAACTAATTTTGTACGTTTGCTAAATAATCGCATGCGGGTGATTATCCTGCGCATTTTGACACCTCAATCACTACCCTACGACACTCCTGAGAAAAGATATGAATGTTTGAGTGCAATATCTGTGTTTTCTGTGTGTCTGTCTGGCTACTTGTCCCTCTTGACTGTAAATTGCTGAAAGCCTAAGTCTTGGTGAACTTTTAACATGGTAATCACAATGCTATCTTCAGTAGATAGCAGATGTCAGAGACACAATGATTCTGCTTGAGATTTTTTTTAAACCAGCTTCTTGCTCAAATCATGCTAAAATAAGTTAATTAAATTAAAATAGTGTGAAATTAAGGACAATCAGAAACATGTTGGATCATTCAGATTTCACACTACCAAATAGAATTATATGGTTGCGCGCCCTTATTTCACTGATCAGAAAAACCCATGCATTTAAGCATTAAAATTAGCAGAAATTTGCAGAATTTTAGCCAAATTTGGATTGGGTATGATTAGTAATATTATTTCCTGCAAGTGCACCACAGATGGGCGAGATCGAATAAATTTTAATGATTTTAAACAGCCTTTTTTTTACAGAAACACTGGCATGGTTTTGCCTGTAAAATAGGCAATTTTCAGACATCGTAGACTTCGAGGTCCAGTCATAAAAAATAATGACGGTCAACCCATATTTTTTCCCAGCCAGAGGGATCAGGCCAGGGCTGATTTCAACCATCATAGCTGTCACTTAAAACGGAGTCGCTCCTGTGAAGAAAAAAAAAAAACAGTTTTCTTAAGGCAAATTTAGCACATATCTTAATGTGACTCTGAATTGGTGGTATGAGATCAGAACCTCGGTCACATGTTGGTTAAACTGAACTCAACAGTCTGAATTTTTAAATCTAGAGTATCGAGTAAAATTTTTTAAATTATGTCATGTGCACAAAATTTATTATGGGTCAAGTGCCACCTACCTGTGCCAGTTTTTTACTAAAACATCAGAAATTCACAACTATAATACTAGAAGGCGGCTTTTTAATTTCCATGTGCCAAAAATCAAAAGTTCAGCGGGCAATTGTTATTACAATGCAATACGGGATTGGAACATGCTTCCAAATGACATCAAAAATATCCCCAATCTTAATCATTTCAAGGGTGCAATAAGAAAACATTTCAGTAATGGCTAATTTCCAGTGGGGTCTGTTGTCCATTGTGTGCTTTATTTATTGTTTATGCTCTCTGCCTTTTTTGCCAAAATCTTTCTTTTAAGGACCCCATTGGAAATAAGCCTGAAACACTGGCTTTATGGGTTATCCCGGTTCCTAGTGTATTTTTATCTTCACATAGTATATCTTTTAATTTTTAAGTGTTATATATTAATGTATTTTAATCTTGTTAAATAATATATTTATGTATTTTGTATTATGGAACCAAATAAAATCATTCAATCAATCAATCAATCAATCAATCAATCAATCTAAATCATCACTTAACGTGAATACATAATGCCCATGGGTATACCAGTTTTATACACGTATGAAAATATTAAAATCATTAAATTTTAACAATGTTTATGTGACAAATTAATGATAACTGTTGCCTACAGCTGAAGTCAGAGTCACTCGTAAGCTACAGAACATTTGATTAAGTTACATAATACCGTGAACACCAGACTAATGTACATGTTTTGACACCTACAAAATTTAAAAAGATAATGAACGAACCTATTTAGAAACTAGAGTTACATTTGTAAGTAGTTGTTTAAAATGTTTTCATTGACTCATTTCAGTAGTGAGAGTGGACAAAAAAGGCATTTGTGTTGTATTTATTATTAATTTCATTTAATTGCGAGTTCCTAAAGCAATTCAAATTTGTTGGCAAGTGTTTCAAGATATTTTCTGAATCAGTTCTGAACCTGTATTAAGATGTTTTAAAAATCAAAATTTGAAGAGTAATAATATTCATTGTATTGTGGTTTTCTAAAAACACAAATTACCAACAGTAGTCCAGTGTAGATCTTAAATAAAAATAAACTTGAACGCAGTTTCGTCGTGCATTGCTCTTAAAACTTGACATCTTGAATGTATACACTAAACAAGAACTCTAATTCATACTGTATACTATACAACATGATTTAGAGTTTAAGTTGTTCAATAATTTTACCAGACCAGATTTTTTAACAACTATCAATAATGTTTTTTTTGTAATGTTGTAATATTTCCTAGACTACAGTTCCTGTACTTTACAAAATGCAGTGAATTGAAATTGAATAACTAGATATATTGCATCCTTAGTAAGGCTGCGAAGTCTAGCCGTGACCTTGAAATGACCTCTGATGACCTGGAAATGACCTTCACCACATATTTTGCATCATATCCACATAACGTATACTAATTTCCATGCAAATTGAACAAACTTTGCAATTTGACCCCTTTGACCTTTGGTTGACCTCTGGTGACCTTGAAATGACATCCATTATATTTTGAATCATATCAAGATCACATACACTAATTTTCATTTAACTTGGACAAACTTTAGAACTTGACCCCTTTTGACCTTTGGTTGACCTCTGCTGACCTTGACATGACCTCCAATATATTTTGAATCATATCAAGATCACATATACTAATTTTCATTTCAATCGGACAAACTTTAGAATTTTACCCCTTTTGACCCCAAAACAGACCCCTCCTCCATGTTTAAGCCAAATCTGATTACAATCGTATATGAACATAATGCTAGAGCCCTTTTGGCATTATTCGGATGATCACAGCACGTAATATGCAGACAATATTGAATTTTAAAGTGATTTTCAGTGATCAACCATTTTTGTCCCCTGTATGACCTTGAACTCAAAATCTGTGAGGACCCCATAGACACCAACTAATGTCAATGCATATGTGTCAGTACAAATAGCACAAATATTCCCTCATATCAAAGTTTGAGCCCCATCGGACAAAGTTTGCAATTTGACCCCTCCGTAATGACCTTTGAATAAAAATTAGTATATGTTATGTGGATATGATGCAAAATGTGGTGAAGGTCATTTCAAGGTCATCAGATGTCATTTCAAGGTCACGGCTAGACTTCGCAGCCTTACTAAGGATGCAATATATCTAGTTTCTTCTTCTTCTTCTTCTTAGTCTAGCCGAGCGGCGGCTAGACTCCTGTTTCCCAGTAGTTTCTGTCTTGACACGGTACTTATGTACATTTATGTTGAAATGCGCGCGAAGCGTGCTAACATTTTTCACTTTCTACGCTTGGAGGGAGTACAGCATCGATTAAATACTGAAATGGCTGATTCAGTGGCTGATTTTGGGAGATTCGCAGCGAGTGATATTTAGTGTCTATGGCGAGTGGAAAATCGCTCACTAAAAATCGAGTTTGGATGCGATTATTTTTTTCGGACATCACCGTTAGATGAGTAAATGTGAGCCTTCACTATAACATGAAGAATTACTGAACAGGTAGAATCATTGAAAATGAACATTAAAATCTGTTCTTTCTTACATTTCCTTTTAGCTTCTTTTTTTTTTATTTGCTGCTTGTGATTTCCCGTTTCCATAGAGGGGTCAATTGGAATGACAAGGAAACATTGGCTATACTCAAAATGTTGAGAGACACGGAAAGTATTTCTGGGATAAAAAAGCTTTGGGAGGAGATAGCCACGCTATTACATGACAAGAGGGGGGGGGGGCCCGATACGGGTCGGGGAGCAGATACCTGTAGTGATAAAGGCACTGACAACTCTCCATCGCACCCTCCATGATCGGGTGAAAAATTCAGGCGCAGGAGCAATTGACCATCCTTATTGGGATAACCTACACGAGTTTCGGGGGGTAGCAAATGTTAACCCCAGAGGGTTCAGTGGGGGGGGGCAGTATGGCCCTGGATGTAGATGGAGATGAAATTTATTAAGCCATAAGCATGATAACAGAAAGGCATGCAATTGCATTTTATAAGATGATTAGGGGGTCCCAAATATATACGGAAAGAAAAATAAGGGGTGTCATAAAATATTTTTGATGACCAAAATGTAGGGAGTCACAACACAGCATGACTACAGATAGTGTGTTTATTTGATTCAAAAAGACTGATGCCTGTTTTTTTGGGGGGTGTAAACGGTGGGGGGTCATAAAATATTTGCTGCCGAAATAGGGGAGGTCGCAATTTTATTGAAGCCGACTTTTGTAAATTTGGGACCCCCAAGAAAAAAAATAGCATGATGATGGGAGTCAGTGTAATTTTTTGTAATTTTTGTCATTTTTTTCAAAGATGTCCACCATAGTAGGGCCTACATGTATAAAATGCGATATAGAGCTACGTCTACTGTAAAATGGGACTACTTTGTCAAACTAAAAAAATAATAATAATAATAATAATAATAATAATAATAATAATAATAATAATAATAACAATAATAATAATAATAATAGAACCTACATAAATACAAAATTGGTCTTAATTTTGGAACTTTTGAATATGCATTTTTCTTACATGACATACCTACCGCATTGTCTGTAATTTGTTCTAAAGAGGGGCGTTTATTGAAAGTGAATTTTCAGTGAAAACATTTAAAATCGGGTTAAATTTTCTGATGATGCTCATGTAGAAAGAAGGGGTTTATGACCGGTAATAGGCTTTAACGGACATAACACGTCGGGCATACGCTGGCGAAGTTACGTCATTTATCGGATTAATTACCATAGCAGTAGGTGAAAACAATTTTGAACATTTCGCGCTGTACTACAAGCAGGTTGCACTCATCACCTGTATGTATGCAATCATAGATTGAATACAATACCGGTCTTTTCAAAGATACTAATCTTACAGGTGCAACTAATCAGCACGACTCACCTATTGCTATGGTAGTTAATCCGATTATTACGTAACTGAGCCAGCGTATAGCGCTATTGCCGACAAATGTGGACGCACTAAGGGATTAGCGGAAATATTTAATTCGATCGGACATAAGCCTAGATAAAATATTACCGGTAATAAGTGCATGTGTGAACACAGCTTAACATTACGTAACTTCGATACCGGGCTTCGATACTGAATAGTTGTTGAGTGCACATAATATGGAAAGCCGTTGGGGTATTGTGTGCCTTCCAAAGTGCCTTAAGGCCGGCTTACACGATGCAATTTTCCATGCAATTGCCTGTTGCACAGACCTTGGAAAAAGATTGCACCGTGTATTTTGGATTTGCAAGGAATTAATCCCCCAAGCATCAGGCAAATTAATCCCCCGAGCAACAGGCAAAAAGGTAGAGACATGCTCTACTTTTAAGGTTGTTGCATGCAATCTAACCTCCTTCAGCCAATCAGCTGAGTGAACACCGGTTGGTCACTGCATTCATTTGGGAATGTGTAGGGACCAGCTTGATTCACCATCCACAACATGATAAATGTGTGCACATGCTACATTATAATACACTTGTAGGCCTATGTTGTTGTTGGTGGTGGTGTTTAGCCCTTTTGATCTTAGTTTTCCTTAGCCTTTTATTTATGGAAAATTGTATAGATATACAGGAGAGGATGGCAATCTTTTGCTTTCAGGACAACACATGAGCCATTTTGATATTAATACGAAAATCATTAACCACTACTTATGTTTTGAGTATATCCCAAACCTATGGCCACGCTCAAGGAATTGCAAGGCCGAACATTGCTTCGTCTATTTTGATCAATTGCACAGCTTCATGGTCAGTGAGCACATAATCTCACCCACTAAGTAATGGGCCTTGCAATGGAAATTTCATCGTGTAAGCCCACCTTTATAACATGTTCTCATTGTGTTCTGGAATCCTAGCCAGTATTCAATGATAGCTATAGAGGCCTTGCGGTTTATCTCCAAACAAAGGATTTGAACCGGTTTCTTCCCCGTAATCATGGCGCAGTGTAGTCCGAATAATCAGACCCAGAACAAAATATTAATTTCTGACATGATCGTGTACTGGGTCTGAACTGTTTCCATATGAAATCTTGATGGAAAATTGGACAATAAAAGCACATGGTTCTACGTGACAGCTTTTTCCGGGAGCTTTTTAATCCCTATTCATGTTACGTGAATCACGCTATTGTGGACCATCCTTCTGATACTTGAGTGTTTGGACAAGCGGAACAGTCTTTTGTCTACCTCTCTGTCTGTAAACAAACCAGGAGGTCGAAATCGTCCTCCTCGCCGAATACGAAAGTCAGCGTAATAGTACGGCACTTGGCGCAGTGCAGTCCATTCAATCAAATGTTGTCATCAACCTATTTGATCGTAGTGCATTTTGTTATGTGTGTGTGACGACCCCGGGTGACGAACTGTCGCGGTAGATGCACTCATGCTTTTGTTGAATGCATTTGAGTAATCCCCCATATTTACGGGATGATACGTCATATGCACAACCTCTATTCAGTTGGTCGTTGTATGATTTTGTTCGTTCACTCATTCAAATTTTATTTATATCATTTGAAGACTGAGCCGATTATGATACATCCTTCGTTGAACAGTTTCAAACAAATATAGCTAGGGATTATTGGGGCAGAGGTTATCTTTTGAATCCTCTTAGAGGGCTATCATTTTTTTTTCGGAAGGGGGGTCCCAAATTTACAAAAAGTTTTCGTCAATAAATTGCGCACCCCCTATTTCGGCAACAAAAATTTTATGATCCCAAACCCCAAAATTGTATTGAAATCAGTCTTTTTGAATAAAATAACACACTTTCTGTGGTCATCGTGTGACTCCCTACATTTTGGTCATAAAACATTGTATGACCCCCTCCTATTATTCTTTCCAAGACTTTATGACCCCCGTATATTTGGGACCCCCCCCCCTTCGAATAAAATGATATACCTCTTATGACCACTGATGCATAGGCAAGGACACTCGCGCGAATTGAAAGACTTGTCGCATGCGACAGTTCGTCTCACACACATAACAAATGCCTATACAATAGGTTCATTAATACAACATTTGATTGAATGGATTGTGTTACTCGAAAATGAAACGATAAAAACAAAGAATCATGAAAAAAGACACATACAAGATAAAATTATAAAATTATATAAACAATGTTAAAGATAAAATCAAGAAAATAGAGAATAAAATTTCCTCAAATCAGAAGAAAAAATATTGATAGACATCATAATCTGTCAGAAATTACTGTATGAGATTCGAACCATCAATCTTCTCCACAAGTTCTCTTTATCCTCGCACTATAGTCTAATGCTCTGCTCGCTGGGCCACAACGTGAATGATTACCGCATTATCATGAACAAGTTTGTTCGATCTTGTTCATAATTGTATGTGTCGATAGGTTTCACCCTTTAACTACACGTACCCTTAATAATCAATGATAATAGTCGGCTTTTACAGGGATGGCGCTCTCTCATTTCCACGGTATTATATTTTAACTCAAATTTGATTGAGTAAAAATTAATACTATAGATAAGCAAATAATTTTGCTCAAATTAGGGGTAAAATATCAATTTACTCAGGTTAACGAGTATATTTATATAGGCTTAGGAACCGGGGGGCTTGAGGGGGCTCAGCCCCTCAATAATTTTGGTGCGGGTGCTGGAATACCTTTCATCCCCCAATAATCCTACACCAGGTGAACTTAAAAATTGAAAAAAAAAACATAGAGGGAAAAGGGACTTCACCCCCCATTCTGGCTCCACAATTTTTGTAAAAGTTTCAGCCCCTAAGTCTATGATTGAAGCTGCAGCATCTGGAATATAGAATCGACGCAGCTGTTGCCATTTACTCTCTCCATGCAGGTACCTAAAGTTGAATCAAAACACAAAATTATTCACACATTGACACGCAAATTAAATATGCGGATAAAATTGTCGTTTTTAACAATATTATTAAAACTTTCTCAACAGCAGGAAGAGAATTGAACATCTTTTTAGAGGGAAAAGGGACCTCACCCCCCCATTCTGGCCCCCATTTTTTAGTAACAGCAACACATATAACTGCAGTCCAATGTCACATGTGCTAAAACAAAAACATCCACTTCATGCATGAAAGTTGAAGCTTAATTGTAATCATTATCAATTCGTGATGTACTTTAACATTGCAGTTGCATGCACACATCATCAACAGCTTGTGCGTATCTCATAATTAAGGACCTAAAATACTGTATCAAATGGCCTAGTGTCCAATGCTTCATTTCAAATGTTTAGTTTTAGTTTTGGTTTTGGTTTTGGTCTCGTGGTTTCCTATTGTCCTGCCTAACCACTTGAATCACAAGATATCGAACTCATTGTTTCTACCTTTTGTTTAAAACTAAACATTTGTGACAGGTAGTTTCGGTTTTGGTTTCAGTTTCTTATAAGTGGTGTGACGAAGAAAATTACAGGATTTGAAGTTACCTGATCTAAGTATACAAAAGAAATGTTTAAATTTCGCAGTGCAATATTCACGAGCAGAGAAGTCGAACAAAGCAGTCTACATTTGAAAGCATTGATTTAGTTTGAAAGCATTGACTTGAGACTACGAAATAGCCTTGGCTTATTTCACTGTGAAAATATATAGACCATCGAAATATTTCCACATACATTACAATAGACACTTGACTTGAGTGATACTTGAGTGATATAAACACTATTATACACAACTCTATTTATGTGCATGTCGCATGACGGAAGATCAATACCATAGAAAGCTGGTTTAAATTGACTTTTATTCAATTTATTTATTGGAGAAGAGAGAGAGAAGAGATCGTCAGGGAAAGAGGGTGTGTGTGTGTGTGGGGGGGGTAAGGGTAAGGGAGAAAGAGAAACAGAGGGGAGAGAGCATTGGAAGTGGGAAGGGAAGGAGGGGGAGGGCCTAGGGGAGCTCAAGAGTGGAGTGGAATAATAGGGACGAGTCGATATCGAGTGTGGGGAGGGGGGAGGGAGGAGGTTATATATAGGTGGCGGAGGGAACGTAGGTAAGAGGTATGGGTTGTGCTTTCCGGGGAATAATCTAATCCATATTCAAATCATCTACACCATCATGCATCGTTTATATTTCAGACAAATAAACAAAACACCCCCTCCCCCACCCCTCAATATATGCACATGATTTCTACATGTAGGCCTCGTATAGAACTCGGGTGTAATTATAAGGTGTCATGAAAGTGTGCCACCTACGGCAGAGAGCATCAACTGTCGCCCGCGTTGATAGATATCCGATAATGACAATGTTAGCACAATAGGCTATTATACGTATGGTTATAGGCCATTATACTTTTGGTTATATATACCCTCTTGTATCCTCCCAGCACAATAGTGTTATGATTGCAGACCAGTTCATCTCCACTTTTTAATCCCTTGATTTTTGGTTTCTGAACAAAAGAGAAACCAAAACTAATGATTTGAAATGAGGGACTATTTCTTTAATGGACTGCAATATAAAGCATTGGATTTATTATACCCAAGCAATAAACACGCCGATAGACCATTTGGTCTCTTGAAATCGCAAGAAAATTGTGTTTGTAAATATTTTTTCGTGTTGCGTTGAGGTTGGACATATTGTCATAAATAACAGTTAATTAGAAATATAATTGGTTTTGTTGGGAAGCAGCGGTTTAAAAACTCCTGGGGTCAAAATCCATCTTATTATGAGTGTCTGTCTAATTGGCCCATGTTTTCCAACTTTCTCACTTAGGCTGACATTAAAGTATCAAGATTACCCCCATAAAATCACCCTATGAAAATACAATTAAACAGATTAGCAAGGGCATAGCAAAAAAAAAAAAAAAAACTTCCCGGACGCATGGTCAAAACACATTTGACCTTCACATTGCATTTTATTGTCAAAGTTATTCTTATTGGACAGGCATGTCGATAATACATATTATTTGATATTTTTGTCGAAATAAACATTATGAGGAAACCTTTTGCATTGTGAAACATGATAAACTAGTCGTACTCCCGCTACGGATTGCAACAGGGTATAATTCGACTGTCACAGATCGGAGCGACTTTATAATGGCGGTCACCAATCGTATTACGAAAGACCTGAACTGGCTAATGATCCGACTACGTAATGACTCCCAAATGGTTAGACTCCTCCGCAACCAGTTTGGTTACGCTCCCTCCACACAAACAGTCTGCCAATGGCCACTTACAACGCCGTTTCTGATTGGCTACACGTACGTAGCTGTAGAGCTGTACATACGGGAACTTGATTGACCTCAGTCAGCTGGCGAGATGGCGGGTCAAAATTGCTCATGAATAATTAAGTAGCCGTATAGTCGATCGACCAATTGAAACTTTGTTTGACGTCAAGCTGGATGACGTTGTCAGAAAACAGTTAGCAAAGCAAAAAGGATCAGTTCGTTATCATTGGCAGACTGCTTGTGTGGAGGGAGCGTAACCAAACTGGCTGCGAAGGAGACTGCAAAATGGTTGGTAATCCCGCCAATCATTTGACCGCATCCGTTATACAGGGTATCACTGAAAATAAAGTATGCAGATAAAAAAATGGCCCTAGATTACAAAGTATGAGATATTTGGTCAAAATTCTATGCTATAGTTGATAGCTGAAGCAACATCTCGTCCACCCACAACTGTAAAATCACTGGCGTATGTCCATTAATAAACACTCAGTTGCTATTTTTGTGAGTCGAGTAGAAATTCAGTTACACTAAGTCAAATCAGAAGCAGCATGAAAAACACATGTTTAAACACGTTCTTTAAAGTAATTAACAGTGTTAGTCTGGGGGGGTCCCACTTTGAAGGTGATGCATATGTAGGGCTGTTAAGACCCACTTTTTCAGCACCACTGTCTCCCAAAGACCCCATATTTTTTATGAGCACATGCTCTGTCACCCAAAGACCCATATATTTTTCCTTTCGTTCTGTCACCCAATGACCCTTATACCGTAAACCCCGTCTACAAGCATATAAAGTGCTTCTGATGAAAACTAAATTATTCCAGGCGCCATTATGGAGTTTGAACAAATAAATTACAGATTCTAGCATATAAAAACAAGTATTATTATAAGATCAATCTATTGTATTGGTATATATACGCCTAATTAGTATTAGTTAAGCTTTTATTAAAAAAACATATATGCTTGTAGACGGGGTTTTACGGTATTTAAATTTGAACATCAACGAGACATATATCACTGATTTTGTTACTTCTTTGGAAATAACAAAGCTATTTGAAGCCATTTATAACTAGAAATTCAATTTTCAAGGCCTTTGGCTCTCACCTAAAGACCCCATTTAACCATTTAAAAAAAGTCATATTCTCGCCAATGCCCCTAATTTAGATACAAACGGTCCGTCTGTCACCCAAATGACTCCATATTTTATACATTTTGCTCTCACCAAATGCCAAAAAAAAAACATGCTCTCACCCAATGATCCCATATATTTTTTTTACATTTCTATCTCACTGAGCACCATTAGATTTCCAGGGGTGGGCATGGGAGTTTTTTGAAAAAAAAAAAAACTTCGCCCACTAGTGAGACGAAAAAAAAAAATTTTGCCCACTAGTGAGACGAAATTATTTTTTTTGCCTCACTGATGAGTAAAAAAAAAATTCTCCTACCCAACTTTGTATAAAGATATACATTAAAATTGAAAAATAATTTCTGCCTTCGGCGGCGAAAAACAAATTCTGTCTGACCCAAACTCCCATGCCCCCCCTGAGAATCTAATGGTGCGTCCCTTACTGCGAAAGTGCCAACTACACCTATTTCCATTTCATATTGAAGTGCCCCGTCCTCCAGGGCATGACCACCAATCCTGTATGCAGATTATCAGCGCTTCTCAACATGGTATTCATATCACGTCTTATGAGAGGTATGTCCTACTTGGGTATATCAACTTGTTCAATATGTGTCTCTGGAGTTCATCAAGATCTTTAGCAGGACTTGCTAAAACCTTTGATTTCAGGTAGCTCCGCAAAAAGAAACCCAGAGGTGTAATCTTATGAGATCTTAGGGGTCATTTCAGTTCGTACTTCAAAGCAAGCACACGATTGCCAAAAACGTATGTAAGGTGTTCTGTCAATTGCTGTAAACTGTTATTTTGTTTAACTTTGCGCAAATGCATTTTTCCACGACTCACAAAAATTGCAAATGACATTAGTTATCTCCTAAATTAAACCGATTAAAATATAATGACTGGTAACATGTGAGAGCAATGATAACTGATGCAAATCAAATTTCATGTTTTCATAGATTGAAATATTACAAAATGCTAGGCCCATGTAAATGACTGGTAACATGTGAGAGCAATCATGGCAATGATAACTAATGCAAATCAAATTTCAAGTTAATAGGGATCGAAATATTACAAAATGCTAGGCCCATGTAAATAGAAGTTTAATAATTCATGTGATTTTTATGGACGTTCTCGGCCTCAAATAAATAGATTGTTTTGAAATATTTTCTAGGATAATACTTGGAGATTAGTTAATAGAGCTGGCACGAAAAATATTTGCTATTGTTGGCCATTTTAGATTTTTTTGGGAAGAAAGGCCTTGTTTTTTGTCAAAATAACACATATTTGACCACACATTATAAATAAACGGAAACCTTTCCAGCCCGACAAAGATAGTTTTATGAGCTAGAGGTTTGTGTTCTACTACTATTCCAAAAATCAGAACTCGACTCTCCATACTCTAAATTTATAAAACAAAACCTCATTTCAGCCTCTTATTTCCATTAACAAAAGTGACTGTTATTGATTTTATGCTAATACTGTTACGTCATCAAGTGTGTGATACAAGTTTTACATGTGTCGTTTGAAACACAAGGGTACAGTGTTTATGTGATCATAGACAAAGAGCTTTTAATAGAAATAGAGTCGCAATAGATTATATAATGCTTTGTTCGTTTGATGCCGATTAGAAGTTGCGACAGGCTATTCATAAAAGTGGTACCATTGTTTCGAACAAAGGGGTTCCGCCATTAAATTGGTGACTGCTCCGGCATCATTATTAATGCTCTACACAACAGGCGAGTATCAATAAGTGACCACAATACAGTCATGTGTAAGGGCAGTCATGTGCAAAGTGTGACCATTGTTCCCACGTATCCCAAATGTGTGGTTGTGTGGGTCTGAAGTCTATAAAGGATGCTTTAGCTGTCGATGCAATCATCTTTACCACCCTTCTGACTTTAGGTGTAACTCATATATCCGACGTAATGTGCTTTAAATATATCCGACGTAATATGCTTTAAATCCGACAATTTGTTCACACAGTCGGACTTAAATTACGTCGGTAATAGTATCGGATATAAGTGGGAGTGTGAATGAGCGTCGGATATAAAAAAAAATTACTATATCCGACGTAATGTGCTTTAAATCCGAAAATTTAAGGCTGAAGATGACCAGGGTTAAGAGCTGTTAAGACCGATCGAAACGGTACGTCCGGTAAAAGTAATTACGTGTGGACATGCAGCACTATTGGGCTCTCGGATATAACTGTGAGTATATCACTCGCGCAAAATTTTAAGCAGAGTAGTAGGCGTAGATCCCGGGGGATGGGGGGATAAATTCCCCAATATTTTGCCAGGGGATGGTCCATACAATCACCCCCCCATGTTGACGCCTGATAATGGGCTTCTGACCAAATTAACCTCATTTGCCTATTTTTTGCCCCAAAAGTGCAAATTTTCGCGCGCTTCGCGCGCATTTATTCTACTTTTACACCATTATTCCATCAGTTTAGCTTCAAAATAGCAAAATTTTTCGAGCGCTTCACGCACAATTGAACCAAAAACTTATTCTGTCGCCAAAAGGTGCTGGATTGACTATACTTGAACTTTTTTTCCAACTCCATTCCCCCTAATGTCAAAAAGAAATCTTCGCCACTGAGCAGACTAATTTACTGCGTGATGTCATCATGGCTGCAGCTGCAAATATTAATTTAAATAAACGTAATAGAGGGGTCAATTGCAATGACAAGGGAACATTGGCTATCCTTAAAATTTGGAGAGACACGGAAAGTATTTCTGGGATAAAAAAAAGCTTTGGGAGGAGATAGTCACGCTATTACATGACAAGGGGGGATTCCCCATACGGTCGGGGGAGCAGATACATGCTAAGATAAAGGCACTGAAAACTCTCATCGCACCCTCCATGATTGGGTAAAAAGTTCAGGCGCTGGAGCAATTGACCATCCTTATTGGGATGACCTACACGAGTTTCTAGGGGGGGGGGTAGCAAATGTAAACCCTCCAGAGGGCTCGGGGGGGGGGTGCAGTATGGCCCTTGAAGTAGATGGAGATGACATTTTTTAAGCCATAAGGATGATAACAGAAAGGCATGTAAATGGATTTTATAAGATGATTAGGGGGTCCCAAATATACGGAAAGCAAAATAGGGGGTGTCATAAAATATTTTTGATGACCAAAATGTAGGGAGTCACAACACAACATGACTACAGATAGTGTGTTTATTTTATTCCAAAAGACTGATGCCTGTTGGGGAGAGGGTGCAAACGTTGGGGGGGAGGGGGGGGGTATGTCATAAAATCTTTGCTGACGAAATAGGGGAGGTCGCAATTTTATTGAAGCCGATTTTTTGTAAATTTGGGACCCCCCAAGACAAAAATAGCATGATGATGGGAGTCATTGTTATTTTTTTATTTTTGTCATTTTTTCAAAGATGTCCACCATGTAGGGCCTACATGTATAAAATGCGATATAGAGCTAAGTCTACTGTAAAATGGGACAATAACAATAACAATAACAATAATAATAATAATGATCATAATAATAATAATAATAATAATAATAATAATAATAATAATAATAATAATAATAATAATAATAAAACCTACATAAATACAAAATTGGTCTGAATTTTGGAACTTTTGAATTTGCATTTTTCTTACATGACATACCTACCGCATTGTCTGTAATTTTTTCTAAAGAGGGGCGTTTATTGAAAGTGAATTTTCAGTGAAAAAATTTAAAATCGGGTTTAATTTTCTGATGATGCTCATGTAGAAAGGAGGGATTTAAGACCGGTAATAGGCTTATCGGACATAACACGTCGGACATACGCTGGCGAAGTTACGCAATTTATCGGATTAATTACCATAGCAATAGGTGAAAACAATTTTGAACATATAGATTGAATACAATACTGGTCTTTTCAAAGATACTAATCTTACAGGTGCAAGTAATCATCATGATTCACCTATTGCTATGGTAGTTAATCCGATTATTACGTACCTTCGACAGCGTATAGCGCTATTGCCGACAAATGTGGACGCTCTAAGGGATTAGCGGAAATATTTAATTCGATCGGACATAAGCCTAGATAAAATATTACCGGTAATAAGTGCATGTGTGAACACAGCTAAAAACACCTAGCCAGGTTTATGACACACCTGTCTAAACACAAGTCATTCAATTTCGGAAAATAGAGGCATATTGTACATTATTATTTATATCAGGCTTTTGAGCGATACAATAAAACTGTATATTGTACAATATTTTCAAAATACCCGGATGCAATACAATATTTATTGAATATTGTACGCGTATCGCATACGCGTCGCGCGTTACCATGGTGACGGCACCAACACGCGTCATGATACAACAGCACAACAATACACTACAGTCATCGTAACGGACCACAGGAGATTTCGTACTGTACATAAACAAGGAAAATCACAAACTTAATTCGTGGCAATTCTGGATGATGATAACCGTAGGATATATAATGCACATCTACAAATAAACATATATATATATAATTATTCCGAAATTGTCTTTGGAGAGTAAAGAGCAGAAAACAAGAAGATCAAAAGGTAAGCTTACATTACAATACACATTGGTTAAACCCGGTGGCTAGGTAAGCTTAATTTTCATTTTACCGCATAGCAAAAGCCTGATATAAATAATAATAATAATATTGAATGACTTATTTTCGTGTGATAGAGAATATATTGCACTCGATAGAAAAATATTGCACTCGTCTTCGACTCGTGCAATATTTTTCTATCTCGTGCAATATATTCTTGTATCACACTCAAAGCCATTCAATATTATATAAATACTTTTTCGTGGGGATATTAGTCGTGTTCCATGAACCGTCCTGACAAAACTATCAAATTTAACAACCACAGTGCATTATTCCTTACGTTTTTATCAGAGATGCAAATCGCAATCTCTTTTTATACCGTCGATCATACACGCATTTCAATGGGCAATATGTACGTTGTCTAAAGCACAAAAATTGTGCCGCGATTGAGTATCACAAATCGTTATTTGTATGGTGTACATTTGATATTCATATATTAATTCATACATAGGATGCTTCAGTTTTGACTCAAACAATATTTCATTGAAACCCTCCCAACCAGGCTTCCTTAGCAAGTGCAATAAATTAGCATTAAAATTAATCATATTCTATAGGGATTCTAGAAACACTTGTCGTATGGCGGCCACTGCTGTGCACCTGCAGCTTCCGTGGTAAACCTTACAGCGCCATCACTTGATGCAGTGTTCCTTAAATCCTTCAAAAACTATTTACGTGCTACGGTTTTAATGTAATGTCACAAGTATTTCAAATAGACAGTGGCGGCACTATGGGGGCAAGGTGAGCATTTGTGAGTTTTCACCTACTTTTAAGGCCAAAAAGTGTTCACACTTGCGGCAATTTTAGGCAACATTTGCCATATTTGTTGCTTTTGCCCCTCCCTGAAATTCACCATGGCCCTCCTCCCTGCTAACCGAAAAAAGATATGTTAATAAATATTCATAAACTAGAAATACATTAATACAATAGATCAAATGAAATTAATAATAGTTGAAGATTTCCGATACGTACTTTGGATCCATGATGGCTAAAGCAATATTAAACATGAGACGCAGCGCTCAGTTATATGGGCTACCTTCTGTAATATATTGCACTTGATAATAATGTTAGCGTACATCATACACACTTAGGCCTACATTATTATCATTTGTATAATATTTTAAACAGAATATGCTTAGCACCAGAGCATAGCACTTAACAACAGAATGTAATAGGTATCAAACACACTTTAGAAATTTTAGACAAAGCGCGAGCGGCAGATGGTTTTATTTTGTCAGTTGCCACAAGGATGTGATCCACCCTCCAATCGCTGACTGCCGCGAAATTGACTTTGGCGTCAACGTGAATTTCCAGTTTCGCAGGAAGGGTCGGATGGGATATCATCATAGTTTACGCCGCTATTGGATTTACATGTAATCATTAAATCTTCACAAACAATTCTATATGTGTTATCTGGTGTCAAATCAAAATTCTGTTATTCTAAAACAGATAGTATGTTATTTATCAACTGCTAAGCTTCTTTTTTGAACCGGCTGTTAGCTTTGTAGTTTCGTCAGCCTCGTACGTCACGTACGGCCGTGTGTCCTATACCGCCTGCAGTTTCTCGTGTCGTGTCAATTTTAATTCATTCACTTGTATCTGATCTGAAAAGTACAGAAGGCTGTATTATGACAAGACTTTAGTGATCTTGGTGATGGTATATATTGACATTATGAGGATACATGTAAGTATTTAATTCTATTAATTTTTCGAAGTTCTTTTTTAATTAAAGTTAAAATAATACAAAAATTAATGTATAGTAATTATTTATAAAATGACACTTCATAATTAGTATTACTAAATAACAAAACATCGCTCACATCATGACATTATAGCCACTTTTATACAACTTTGCAGAGTTTTTTATCTGTTTTAATAATAATTTTGTAATAATTTCTGAAATGGTAGGCATAATATGTGTGTATTGTTGTTGTTTTCATTGTAGATTTCACGGGGATTATTTTACACTGTGGTTGTGTTAACCGTAGTTGTTTTACTCTGCATACTCCATGGAACCGACGTCTATTATAAAACTGTTGATATGCCAAACAAAAGGCGGCTTCTTGAAATGCGAGCAAAAACATCGTGGTTAAATAAGCATCCTCAACCCTTAAAAGCGCTCACCTATATGCCTGTCAAAAGCAACACATCCGAGGAAAAATCTTCCAATGATTATCAATCTTCAAATGAAGAACTATGGGACAATGTGTTAGATTTGAGTTATTGGTCTTACAGTTATTCTGATGAATCATCGTCGGTTGAATCTTGGCAAGATGTAAATGAAACCATTCTACCACCGTTAAACAAAACTGGAGAGGAGAATTTTGGCTCTATTCCTGAATGTCCTGAAAGAAGACCAGTTGTAATAACATATGACGGGCACAGACAAATACCTCCTGAGTTGTATAATATGGCTCCAAAGGTAAGAAGTAAACACAATAGAAAACCTTTAAGTCCATACTACTTTTGAGGAGTCCGGTACGATTGTTTAATGCTCTTCATAGGCTAAAAATTCCCAAATTCTGAGATATTTTCGCAAAATATTGAGCTATTTCAAGAACCACTGAACCAATACTACGGTTGTTTGTACTCATTTTCATGCACTTTTTTGGCTGAGTCCAAATATGTTCATGACATTGTTTTGAATTTTTAAAGACAGTTTGAAACGTGTCGTCTGCATTCAATACCTCATGGAGAGGGTTGAATACAGTAAAATTGGTAAGAATAAACATGTGGAATTTTATTACCTTCAATTTCCAATACGTCTGTACAAGTAGCTATGCATCGCCCTCCATACATAAAATCAAACTATACTACTTTTAACACCTACATTATTTTTTCCTCAGATATTTGAAAGCGTTCCTACCAAATTTATGGAAACAATACAAAACCCTTGTTGGAGAGAAGAAAACGACATACTATGCTTACCTGCATTCTTTTTGGCCGGGTTTCCTAAAGCTGGCACAACAGATTTGTGGGCAAAAATTTCTGCACATCCTCAAGTGGTTCACTCACTAAAAGAACCTCACTATTGGACAAGGATACGAATTGGTAAATAAAACAAAACTTAAACAATATTTGACCAACTTTGAACTTGGATCCCTGAATAAGCGGCCATTTTGATATTATGCAAATTAGTACTCTATCCTCTATTTTAGCACTTTTGTTATACATGGTATGTGGTGTTCTGGAGACTGGTGAAACTAGATCTCGCCCGGTAATTGAGGGATATTCCAGTTGAAATGCACACTACCTCTGTGGAAGATTCAGCTTAAGTCTTCCACAGAGGGAGTATGAGTTTTGAATACAATAGCCAATTTGGTAACTTCCATTTGAAATACTCACTCCAGTTGTGGAAGATAAAAGTAAAGCCGTAATACAGGGGAGTATGGGTTTCAAAATGGTTAACCCTGAACAATTACATTAGAAAAAAATACTCCCCCCCCCCCCTATGGAAGATATTTCCAAAATCTTCCACAGGGGTAGTGTGAATTTCAACTGGAACAGCCCATTGAGTGACCGAGGTTCAATCTCCGCTGAGCTGAGCGGGCTGATTTTGTCGAGGCTTTTAGTCTGGTGCCGAAACCCAAAATATCGTCTTAACCCAAAAGTAGCGTCCGCACAAAGTTTTTTTGGTGGTTCTATATCGTCAGGAATTACTGATTCAGAAACTGACTGATGCCACCTCAGCACCCTTGGGCATTTCGAGATATCCAAGATGGCCGCCAATATGGCTATCATCACATATAAATAGCCATATATCAGCTATATAAGCAGGTATGGTGATGATTTTGGCATCTTTGAATAGGTTTTAGGGGTCAACGAATTCATATCTGTCCTTATTTAAAATACTGAGATCTTCATTCACATTGAAATCCAATATGGCCGCCAAAATGGTCGCCACTACATAATAAACAGCTACGTATCAGCTATCTAAACAGGTATGGAAATTATGTTAGTGTGTTTAAGGTCAATGAATTCATATGTGTCCTAGTCATAAACCACTGAATTCTTCATTCACATTGAAATCCAATATGGTGGCCAAAATGACCGTTACCACTTCATATAAATTGCTATAATCAGCTATCTAAGCAGATATGGTGCTGATGTAAATGCCTTTAAATAGGTCATAGGGGCAATGAGTTCTTATTTGGCACATATTTGTCCTTATTTCTTTATTCACACTGGAATCCAAGAAGACCGCCATCTTACATGAATGGCTACGTACATCTGAGTGTGCTTAAAGAGGTATAACAATGATATAAACATTGCTTTGATTATGTTTAATAGGAAGATGTGGTCACGTATTCATCAGATTCGTCATCATAATCCTCATGATCACTTTGCTCATGACAGTTTCTGTCCATCTGTCCATCTGACAACCACAGCATATCATCCTGAATATTTTTTGAAGGTGCTGGTTGCATAATATCAGGCAATGTCACTTGTTAGGTTCATCGTTCAGCCAACACAACTGACATGGATCAGGTGGATCCTGGTTTAACACTGGCTCTAGATGCTAATTTCCAAATACGCTCGTTTTACATTTTCAGCAAATGCCCCGGTTGAATAAACTTTGTAATTTGACCCCTTTTGACCTTTCGTTGACCTCTGGTGACCTTGAAATGACCTCCAATATATTTTGAATCATATCAAGATCACATATACTAATTTTCATTTAAATTGGACAAACTTTAGAATTTTACCCCTTTTGACCCCAAAACAGACCCCTCCTCCATGTTTAAGCCAAATATATACAGGGTGAAAATAAGTGCTTGAAAACTTGTCCATGTAATTTACCTATTTTTTTTTTCGCTGAAATAATTTTAGCAGTAATAGTGATATATTTGAATAGTATAACGACGACGCGTTCACAAAATATACAGTTTGTTTAAGTTGTACCTAAAGTTAAATTATACAGGGTGTGCCAAATACCTGTACAAAATGTATATAAAATATTTAGATAACTGTTTACGTACACATTATTTGGCCATGTATTAACAAATGAATACCCAAATATACTCCATAATGTGACTTGAATGTTGCAGATTACAGTAAAAATTATAAATTATGCCATACAAAGTTATACAGAGTGTCATTAAATAGTTACACAACATAATTTGTGCTATTTATATTATACAGGGTGTCGTTAAATAGTAACGCAACATAATTTCTGCTATTTTAAATGTATGACATACAAATATGTTTTGAAAAGAAAAAACAAGTTTAAAACATGAACATGTTTTCTGCATCTTCCATGAAGCAATCCTTTTCACTTATTTCAAAAAGGAATGGAAATTAGCCGTGTTTATATACTTCACCATACATGTATAGGGTGTAACATAAAATTCCATGATTTGATATTTTCGTAACTTAAATTGACCATAATTGACATACCTTGTCCCGTACCAAATGTTTCATATACAGTGTAATTCCAGTGTACTTGGTAATACAATGCTTAAGCATGTCAATAACTAGGCATGATAATAGAAATGTGTACAATTTGCCCAATGTATATAGGCCTGTTGAAATTTGGAAATTCAAAAAATAAATAAAAATATATTTGAAAAGATTAGGGCCTATTTTGTGATACATTATACTATTTATACAGCTAATTCAAGATTCCTAGAGTCAGCAGCTTTCCAAAAATGTACCGTAAAATGGGGTAACTTTGGGCACTTTTCAGAGTTTTTAAACCACTGCTTCCAAACAAAACCAATTCTATACCGTGTGTCATAGGTCTGTTCCTCTCCCATAGGAAAACCATTTTAACATGCTTTAAATTAAACTTACACAATTAATTTGATATTAATTTGTTACTGGTTATTGTTTTGGATTAATATAAATGTCACTTAGCAATTTATTTGAAGTTGTTGCCTTTTTATGGTCGATAACCTCCGAAAGTCTGCAAACCTCGGTTATTGTTGTTTTTCCATTGAAAATCAAGGTTTGCAGACCTTTAAATCTGCCATAACATACAAAATTAGCTCTAAAATTATGGAACAGCGGCCGACATATTTTTTTCGCTGCCATGAGCCTTAAGATTCATTGCAGCTAGTAGCCCAAAGGCAAAAAAACAGAGGGGGTACTTCCATATTGAGATAAGCTCCTGGGGAAGTCGGAATATAGGGCGGAACATACAAAATTAGCTCTAAAATTATGGAACAGCGGCCGACATATTTTTTTCGCTGCCATGAGCCTTAAGATTCATTGCAGCTAGTAGCCCAAAGGCAAAAAAGCAGAGGGGGTACTTCCATATTGAGGTAAGCTCCTGGGGAAGTCGGAATATAGGGCGGAACGGACTTTCGACACACGGTATATTTCGAATTATCTCTTTTTATGACATTAGGGTTCCCTTCTACACCTTGAAGTTGAAAAAGATTTTTTAATAATTTTGTAAGGGTGCCCCATGGGTTAAAAATAACCTGACCAAAGTTACCCCGCATTTGGGGCAACTTTGGTCAGAGTATTACATTCCATGAAGAAAAAAATAATATCTTCGCTGTATATGGACAAGTTGTTGTTTTTTGTGACATTTGACCCAAGCACACATCCTTGTTTACAAATATCGATTTTAATTTTTTCTGAAAAATTGTAAAAAATGCTAATTTTTGGACATAACTCCTGATTTTTCGTAAATTTCAAGGAAATTAGACATGAGCGATCATTATTTCTTTCAAACATATTTCTTAACAAATTGACACCAAATATGACTAAAAAACAATATTGCTGTACCAAAATATGACCATTTAAAAAAATATATTTGACCGACCAAAGTTACCCCGCTGACCGAAGTTACCCCATTTTACGGTATACTCTTACTATGCTAGGGTGAATGGCTCAAAACATTTTAAAATAATGTGTATTTAATGAAATGAAAGTTGCCGCCGAACCTGGCGCAAACCTATCCGCACTTAAATCCACCAATTATCTGTGCAGGTCCCCACATTCCATTGGATGAAGGAAGTTTTTGATAACCAAACAACCAATAACCGATTTTTGAAAGCAGGAGGAAACCGGATATCCCGGAGAAAACCTGCGAGAGCGAGTATGGAATCGAGATAAACAAAGTGCACACGAGTCCTTGGACCGCGCCGGGGCTTGAACCCAGGTCCTCAGTGGTGCAAGGCGTGGGAACAACGGCTGCTCTCTCTAGGGGCTTTCTATACTAATAAAATAATAAGCGGTCTCTATCTGTCTATCTGTGTATCTATCTACCTATATGTCTGTCTCTCCAGCTATGCGTTCCGCAGTGCTTCGACGCATCGAGCCGAAATTTCGGATATGGATAGGTGACGGGAAAAGCATGTTCACCGGGTGGTTTTCTAAGGGCCCCCTCGAGGTCAAAGGACATCTCGGGGGGAAAATACCCCAACGGGCTCGCAAAAGCAGCAGCAAGTGGATACAAAGATGTGTAATGGGCAACTCTGGACAAGTTTCATTCAGCTTTTGGCTGTTTGCCCAAATTGAA
>NC_092631.1:44049073-44140065 GCF_039555335.1 Amphiura filiformis | reverse complement strand
GTGCTACACTATCGTAAGTGCAGTTTGGACAGTTTTACAGGAGGAGCATTTTTGTGTTTAGCGTAGCCGTTTGTTTCAAGTAGCCATAAAAGGACATGGGAATGTAAAGCAATTTGATTTTAATAATATAAACTATATAAATGGTGTTAAAGTTAATAAATCGATGAATTATTTACTGATTTAGATGTCGTAAGTGCCACATACGATAGTGTTACACTCAAATTAAAATGAGTGTAGAGTGCAACACTATCGTATGTGCCACATACGATAGTGTTGCACTCAAATAGAAATAAGTGTAGAGTGCAACACTATCGTATGTGTCACATACGATAGTGTAGCATTCATTGCTAAATTAGGATATACGTAATATCGGCTCAAATATCCAATATTTTGTCATTTTATGTTTCTTAACAAGTGTTAATTTATTTGGCATATAATATTTACAACAGCAAGACACCTTTGCCGTAATGTTATCTCTCAAGATATATTAATGAATCTAAAACTAAAAACACCCTATTACCAGTCACGGGAGCTATGAACTTAGCCAGCATGATGACAACGCATACAGCCGTCAGCGTCACTACCAGTGATGTGTTAGAGACTGTTTTGCACTTACGATGGTATAGCATTCCGTGATTTTGTTGTTTAGGCCCAATAAAGTAGCGTATGTGGCACATACGATGGTCTTGCAGAAAAATGAAAAACAGAATTAGCGTGCAAGACTATCGTAAGTGGCACATACGATAGTCTTGCATGCATTATTTAAAATTGCATTGCACTTACGATATTTTATTTTATTAATTAAAAAATAATTAAGCAATTTTGAAACTTAAAACCTAGTTTAAAATGTGCGCTTTTATATGGCCTTCCATAATTCGTCAAAATCTCATTTTGGCCAAAAATGTCACTTACGATAGTGTAGCACTCTGGCGACGATTTGTTAATATGATCAGAGGACTCACATTTTGATTTCCTGCATTTGTGTAGCCATATACTGTATGGTACCCATGGGTACGGGTACGTGTCCCGGACCATGAATACGGGTACGGGTCCCATACCATGAGTATGGGTCCGGGTCCCAGGCCATGAGTACGGGTATGGGCACGAGTCCCAGTCCATGAGTCCGAAGACAAAAAAGGGCATGAGTACGAGTGCGGGTCCAAAGCCATGGGTACAAGTACGGGTACGGGTATGGAAATTGGGACTCGAGTACGGGTACGAGCACTATAAGTCTGGTAATCAGCAATGATGGACAATGGACTTTTCCACCATGCCAAGTTTGAAGCATGTAAAAAAATGGTGGATCCTTTAGCCAGATCGACAGGCAATCATACATGTACATTGTACACACATGCATATGATTTATATTTTAAGTTATTATAAAGATGCTGAGAGATAGTAAGCCAACTTCGTAAAATATATGAATCACAATACACTGAGATGTGTGGAAGAAAACGTGCAGGTATTATTAGAAATATTAAGGTATAATTTATATTTTCGAGTCATTTTTAAAAAGTCGATTCAGCCACAGTGACTCGAGTCACAAGCCTCGAGTCATCGAGTCGAGTCATTACATTTCGAGTCGAGTCGAGTCGAGTCGAGTCATTTCGAGCCGTCGAGTCACCTTGCCTCGAGTCGAGTCATCGAGTCACCAAAACTCGAGTCGAGTCGAGTCGAGTCGAGTCATTTCGAGTCCAGTCACTACAAGTCTGCTACCAAGGGTTCTTCGAATACATCGTCATAGTCTGTCCAACCTGGAGGAATAACAAAGCGTACCTATCCCGGAAGTGGATACAAAACGAGCAAATCTTTCTCGTCGACCCTCTTGACTGGTTTCCTAACTCGGACGATCCGATGAATCACGCGTTAAAATTTTTCTTCGAAGTTTTTGGAAAAATGTCCCAAGAGGGACAGGTTCTTTTTTTGGTCGATGATTGCAGCGCCAACAAATCCATGACGAGAAAAAGGCAGATGCTCTCGGAGTTGGCTTTTTCCGGAAGGCACTTCAACTGCTCGGTCTGGGTGCTAACCCAAAAGTACAATTCGATCTTGACCGACCTTCGCGAGCAGACAAAATGGACCGCTCTTTTTTTCTGCAAAGATCGAGACAGTTTTGAGGACGCCCTCCGCGAAAATGATGTCATACCAACCGCGGATGAAAAAAAAAACAGATGAAAAAAAATTGGCCGAGCACAAGCATTCCAAACTGATTCTCGTAACGGAACAGCCAACCAGCTACCGGTGGCTAGAATAAAAAGATTGACCCTATATAAAAAAAAAATGCATGACAGATATCGATAAAATTGTTGCTGATGCGATCGCAAACCGGAAGAAGGGGGCGAAGATTTGCGAGAGCGCTTGGTCGGAATAGGCGTAGCGGGAAAAGGAAAGAATTCCTCGGAAAATATAACGTCCGATGAAATTGAGCGTCTTGACCAAAATGAGCTTCGGAAACTTTACGCGAGGTACGAGACCCGCATGGGAGGGCTGGTCACAAAGTCGATGAAAAGGCACGTCGTTGTGGCGTACACAAAATTTGTAGGATGGTTGCTTCCAAAAAGCTTGGTAATTGCCGACCCCGATGCCCTAGAAGTCTCGTTGCATGAAGGACCGTTCATAGACATAGCTTTGGCAAAGTGGACGTGTGGAATGTACCACCGTTTTGGGCACATGCTAGGCCGCCTCGAGGCTGTGTTGCTGACGGGTAATCACATCCAGAAAAACCCGGTCGTGCCTGAAGAACTCCCTGCTGCTGCTGGAGCTACTGCTAAACCAGGAGCAGATGAGATCGATTAAGGCAAAGTTGTTGAGCAAGTGCTGAAGACGTGCTGAGCAAGTGCTTAGAGATCTGAGCATGATGCTCAGAATGATGCTCAGGTCGTTGAGCAAAGGTCGTTTAAAAAAATGGATCAATCCATAGGATTGTTTTATGTTGTTCCAAATAACTGAGCTGCTGTTGAAGAACTATAAATAAATAATGGAAGAAAAAAAACTCGAAGAGTCAGAAATCGTTGCTGGCCCAGGGCTCACCGAAGAGCCAAAAATCGTTACGGCTACTCACGCAGAGCCTAAAGAGCCAAAAATCGTTACGGCTCCTCGGGCGCGGGCTAAAGACCCAAAAAAGGTTGCCGCCTTCGCATAGTAAAAAAAAACTGGTGAAGATAAACGAAGAAAAAAGGGCAAAATTGAAAGCCTTTGAAGAACAACAAGCGTCCCTCCCACAACCCGAGAAGACAGCGCAGGCAGCTCCGCAAGCGCAGCAAGCACGATCTAGCTGGCCAATTATCGTTGTCGGAGGAGGAGGGGTTATTCTTTTGGGGGTCGTAGCGTACTGGGTAGGCACGAAAAAATTGTCATGGGGGTCCATCCCCCAGGCACCAACACCCGCATCGATGGTGGTCTCCACCCACCAGACACCAGCGCCACCCACTTCAAAAAAAAGAAAAATATTTTGATGAATTCGCATAGTAATAAAATGGCAAGCGAAAATTCAAACGTTAACATGCTCGTCAACAGCGCTTATCACGCGCTGACGATAAGCGCACTCATGGCAGCAAACTGCTGGACCGCGAAGAAATTCTTCAAATTCAAACCCGCGAATCTTGGACAGATCGATGCGGGGGATATTGGAAAGCTCACACTCTCAGTCGGAGTAGCAACCTACACGAGAGACTTTTTAGTCAAGCAAGGCTTAATCCCCGAAGATATCATCACAGGATGACAATTCATTTACAGATCGTAAAATAAAAGGAAAATGGCTTCGATACTTATGATGGCATGATGAGCTTTGGTGAACGCTCTCGCATTCAGTGGTTCAAATTATCTTTTTAGCACTCTGTCTAGTTCGGCAGAAAGGAAGAGACATGCTCTCGCTTTGGAAAAACTCCAGCACGATCGCGATTCCTGGAACCAAGCTCGTCTCCAGAGGATCGACTATATCAACCAGCAGCTTAAAAAACAAGATCACGCAGCCCGTACTTTTGCGGACGTCGACGACGCGATGCAACAATATTACAATCTCACTGTGGCACTCTTTGATCCCCTACCACCCGAGCCGCATTTATTTGATTATCTCGACGAGGGGCAGACTGAGTCTATCAAAAATGGAGAATTGGCCTTGGTCGGAGTGGGTATGGTCGCGACTGGAGTTTTCGTGTATAACTTTGTGTGATGGGGAAAGCCCAGCAACCCACAACTGGTGCAAAAAACAAAGTCTGAAGATTATTTTTTCGAATCTCCAGAATTTTTTTTTTTTGCCTCGCCCGCTCGGATGCGCCTGGGGGTATCCCTTCCCAGATAAAAAAAATGTCACAAAGCTTACCCTAAGCGTCAGGTTGGCAACTTACGCGAGAGCCCTTCATGAGTTAAAGAAATGGCCTAAGAAAATAACAAGTACATACAAAACTAAAAGTCAAAAAATGCCAGGTTGTATCGCTCAACATCCAATCTACAAAAATTACGGCGTCAGGGAAAATGGCAAGATTTTGAACTTGCAAAAATTTCGAAAATTTAATCCATCGACAAGCAGTAGGGGTTATTTGCGTTTTACCGCTTATCTGAATTGCAAACGAAAAAATTACGATGTACACAGATTTGTCTACGAGTGCTTCAAAAGGGAAATCCCATCCAATCTTGAAGTGGATCACATCGACGGTAATAGAATAAACAAGCACATCGATAATCTTCAGCTTCTTACAGGTTCAGAAAACTGTCAGAAAGCTCCGATTGGACGAAGAGATGGTGCACAATTTTTACCACCTTCCGCAGTCGTAGCAATTTGTGTACAATTGGGTAAAAAAGAAAACTTTGAAAGCATGCGCGCTGCGGGAAGGGCTCTAGGAATTGACCCTGGACTTATTTCAAAAATTGTTAGGAAAGAAGGGTGGATCAAATCAGCACGCTCAAAAGTAGATGGTCTTTCGTACACATTTCAAAAATTAGAGTAATAAAAAAACCTTCGCGTAAATGCGAAGGATTTTTTAATTTTTTTATTTCAGCCATCGATGCTCGTTCCTCGTGTATAACTTCGTGTAAAAAAAAGTCCGGAGGTTCTTTCTTCGAATCTCCGGAATTTTTTTTTTGCGCTCGGATGCGCCTGTGGGTACCCCTTCCCACTATTTTTTTTTTTTGCATGACCTTGCTCCAACATTGAGCTCGTTCACAAAATATAATTCCGATTGAATAACACCACAGTCCAAGCATGTAGGCAGGTTATCAACAAGAATGCTCGAGCTGCTGCATTCTTTGCAAACTTTTGAGGGGCTCGAAGGAGCGTACAGAAGCCGGTGGTATTTTTCCGAGCTCAAATATTCATACGCAAGTTTGTAAAATTTTTCCAAAGGCGCTCCAGCTCTCTTCAACATCGCAAAACGAAGGGTCACGAGTTGCAATTTACGACAAAGAGAGCAATCGTTTCGACTCCCGCAAACACAACCCTTGCACATAATGGAGGTTTTACGTAAAAAAAAATACCCTCGGCACTCGAGGGGATTTTTGTTGGCAGTTCTTCAAACAGACGTTGAATTCCATTGCAGGCAGGACTCTTAAGCAAGTTCCAAGCTTGGTTCTTTTTTTAGCTCTGTTTTTTCTCTTACAAATATCGCAAGCGCACAGTTCCTCAAACAGACGTTGAATTCCATTGCAGACTGAACTCTTAAACAAAAAGTCAAATTGGCTCTTTTTTTTAGCTCTGTTTTTTCTCTTACAAATATCGCAAGCGCACAGTTCCTCAAACAGACGTTGAATTCCATTGTAGGCTTGACTCTTAAGCAAGTGTTCCGCTTGGCTCTGTTTTTTTGGTTCTGTTTTTTCTCTTCTCGCAAATTTCGCCAGCGCACCTGCAAAAATTCGGCTTTTCAGACATCTTCTTCTTCAGATCCAAAGTCAGCTCTATTTTTTCAGATTCCTCACAGACAATGTCAGATGAATAATATTCTCGTTTTGGGTTGGTTTTTGACGGAACAAGTCCCTTTGGCATCACATAGCAACACAAATGTTCAAAATCTTCTTCTCTTTCCTTGAGTTTTTGCTCAGCGTAGACGGTGCCCAAACTTCACGGCCATCCGCGAGCTCAATGACACTCGATTTTAATGTATCTGAAGTCCCTGATTTCAAACATTTCGCCTTGTTCCAAGTCTCGCCATTTCAGGATGGTCGATTTTGCTCCTCGACCAGTTTTTTGAATTGTTCAGGATTCATTTTTTCGCTTTTATTTTTGCTTTCAATTCGCAATTTCATAAACCAAATTTTGTTCCGCCTCGCGGGCTAGGTTGTACTTTTCCAACGCCTCAGTCATGCGTCTGACTTCCATCCTCATCCTTCATTCTGGGGTGTCCAAAAGACACACCGCGCATAGCCAAAATGTAACTAACATTGCCGTTTATTAAATAAAACCAACAAGATATCAATCTATTTTGAGCTAGATGACGATGAAATATTCGAACAGCTACAGGATGCGTCCAAAGGAGATTTTTCCGCACGAGAACGGAAACCTGTTTGTTGCCGCGAGCGGGTACAACGGAAGTAAGGTGAGATTACAAGCGCACTCCTTGCTACTGTGCTTTGCCGCGTGGTACAAGGATCGGTACAAAATGAGACTGTGCTTGAGGCCACCTTGGATTATACCTGAACGGACGGAAGAAATTCAGATTCTCGAAAAAACGATCGATTTTCTTCAAAAGAACTCGGTCGATCAGCGAGATATGAACGCGCTGGAAGAATACGCCGAGAAATTTGGACTACTAGCAAAATTTCGCGAATTGATGTAATTTACTTTTTTTTTTGACCTCAAACGCGTCGGTGACGGAGCGCATGTTTCGATGCCCTCACGGCGGATTGTTCGTTCCACTCGCTGGGTCTGTCGCTCCTTTTCACGATCTTGCGCGCTTCGTTCGCTTTTTGTTTTCTCGACAGGCGTTGAGATAGCCTGAAGTTCGTAATCTTTGTATACCCCTTGTAGACCTTTGACTTTGAACGTGTTGACCCCGATTCTCTCTTGAATTTCGTGCACGGTCACTGACCATTTGGGAGCGCTGCCCTTTGTGAACCCTACTATGTTAGTGATGTGTCTCACCTTGGTGCCCGGAGTGAGAGCGAGTTTGTCAACGCGATCGGCTACTCTCATCGCTCTGGCTCGGTCTTCTAATCGTACCTGCTCGATGTCCTTGGGTTTGGTTTCGGCCGGTTCCATTCCTATGGCTCTGTTCTCGCGTTTGTTGTAAGACTCGATAATCTCGGGCAGAGAGTCTACCCAGTTATTTTTTCCAGTGTGAAGGAACCAACGTTCGAAAATTGTACGAAGGGTAAGATGGAACCGATCGATTCTACCCAAGGGCGCGTGATTTTGAGCGCCAGAAAGTTGATGTTGAATGTCGGCGGTCTTCATCAAATCCTGAAACTTTTTCGAAGTAAACTCGGTGCCTGGATCGGTCCACAGAACCTTGATCGGCTCTCGGGACTGAGCATTTTTTACGATACGCCGCATCGCATCGGGCGTGTCGGATTTTTTTTTCAACGCCTCCGCGTACACGTACCTAGAGTTGGCGCTGATCACGGTCAGAATACTTTTGTAGCCCCGATTCGAGCGCGACATGTCTTCGAAGAATATTAGATCACCCTGGTACGTGCCCGGAGGACCGCCGGTAGGCGCGTACTCTTTGGGTTGGATCGCGCGCTTGGTCATCTGCTGCGAGGCAGTGGTTTTCTTTTTGGTGGCAAATAATATCGACTCCATTTTATTTTAGCGATGACCGGACGCGTTCTGGCACCTGCGGCACTAGATCTGACAATTTTCTTTGACGTGTGCTCGAGAGTTGTCGATCCTGTCTATACTCCAGTCACCGTCTAGCGGGTCGAGGCACACGGCGCAGTTGTAGCCCTGGGCTCGAATTTTTTCTTTAGCCCAGTGTTCGGTGACGAAGTCTTCCGAGTCAAACGGCCTACCCTTTTTTTCATCCTCTTTCACGTGATTGCCAATCCTGGCTTGAATTGTCTTGGAGGGCATATGACACGGGTTCCGATACTTGACCAAAGTGATGTCCAAAGTTGTGCATCTAGTAACGGCTGTTCTCAGCCATCTTGCCGTGGCCATAAAGCTATCGGGATCGTGAATATACAGTTTATCGCCGATAGTTTGACCTTGAATGGAGTGAACCGTTCTGCACCAGGGTCTCTTAAAAAGTTTAGGCATTCGACCTCTTTCCAAAGTGCGCAAGATTTCATCTTGGTCCTTCACGGTTATTTCTTTTTTGGGTAATATTCGTCACGAGGTATTCAGAATTGGAGTTGATCTTATGCTTGCCGACCCTCGCCCAAGTTTTACCAATGGCCACATCTCCCAGTTGCCACTCGCTAGTGTTGCGCAGCTTCATCTGGGCCCAGTGATTCACTCGATCGACCGAATTGTTGGTAAAAGCAACGTGAGGGTATCTCGCGGCATCCGGAGGTAAGTCCAGCCAGTCTACAACCGGAAGATATTTTCTGGCAATGAGGAACGAAAGACGGGCTCGATCTGCAAGCAGTTCGTCGTAAAACCTCATCATTCTTCGACGATCGTCCAGCGCGTATCGTTTTGGAATTTGCAAGTCAAGTCTTCGAGGAAACAACTGGCGCATCACGTAATCGTAGTAGTCGTCAAAGGCAACGTTGAGCTCCAACCCCACCGGGCTATTCTGAGCTGGATCACCGTTGGCAATGAAGATATTGTCAGAATGAGACGCCATGAAACTGCGGATCCACTCGAGCTGAAAGACGGGGTAAAAGTAAATGTCTTCGAAGAAAATAACTTTGTACTCTGAGACATCGAAGGGCTTGAAGTTTTCTTCTTCAGAACCTCTCGGTCTTCTACCCAAAAGTCTGTGCGTGGTTATGGCGGTGTAGCCACAAGAACATTTGTAGGACACACAACAAGCATGTCCCTCCTCTTGTTTCCCCAATGCAAGGCTAGTCTGCTTTTGCCGCTTCCCGGGTACTTGCCTGTAACCAATAGAGGTTTAGGAGTACGGGTCATTGGAATATCGTTTTCGTTTCCGTCGTCGTCCTCACAAAAAACTGTGCTTTCGGGCAGCCGTTCAATTATTCGCTTGGCTTCTTCGTCGTCAAACACATTCCTCATTCATATTTGCTCTTGCTGAGGGGCTCCGCCCTCCCAGGGTGGACTCGTCTTGTCTCAAGTTTTCCCTCTGGCAGTCTCGAATTTTCAACGAATCTCAGTTGCCCAATTTCTTTTCCGAAGGTAAAGCCAGAAAGCGCCCATCTAGCTTCTTTTTTCGTCATAGTGGTGTACACACCGTCAACTCGCACGCCAATTGAGGTGGATCCAAGCGCGGACACCATTTTGTGAAGATACATTCGCATTCCATTCAAATTCAGCGCCGCAACGGGTCGGTAGCCCTCCGATAGCTCTCGAATTACCGCATCGATCGCGAGATAAAGATCTGGAGCGAGTTTGAGTTTCAGCTGCCCATTGCCGTGAGCTTTCACTTCGTCGACATCTTGGAACAGCTGACCAAAAGCAGCTTTGTTGTTTTTCGTCTTCGTCTTGAAGGTCGGACTCGTACATTTTGTCAATAGCGCTCGCTGGGTTAACCTTAAGAATCCGATGGGGAACGAGCTGTCCCAAGATCTCGAACTCGATACCGCATTCTCGGGCGTAGCGCAAAACAGAACCGGGAACAAGATCTTCGCGCTGCGGAAAAAGAATCTTGTCCGTTTTTCGAACTTCCACCAAGTAAAATGTCTCGTCAGAAATATCCCTCTCGGGCATTTTCTCAAGACGATCAAAATTCGAAAATATCGGAAGTTGTGTAATGTTTCGAATGAAGTGAGTGTAGGCTCGGGCCACGTCAATTCCCAGCACACTGCCATCCGGTGGCGCGCGCAAAATACCGCATCTTGGGCCTCTCCTATATCGATCGAACAGCTTCACAACATCTTCACTGTAATGAGAGAGTCCCGAGCGAGGAGTCACTTCGTCGGACAGCTTTTTGATCCACTTCAAAACATTTTCGTGACGCTCCTCGGACCAAGCTTTTCTGTCGTCCGGTTGATCGCCGACGAGGGTCTTTTGGATGTTGGATAGAAAACCCGTCCACCACCCCGTTTCTGCAGGTAAGACTTTCAGGTTCAATCTTGTGATCTGGAACTAACTCCCTGATAAAATCTTCGGGTTCTTCGCTCGTGACTGAAACAATATCGGTGGTCCATTTGGCGGTCTCGCCTTTTTAAACCTCGACCGCTTCAAGATTCAAAATTTCCTCCACAGAATCGACAAAGTATAGTTTTTGTTGTTTTTCGTTGGGTCTGGGCCATTTGTCAGAAATTTCTTCAGAATTCCGCGGGCGAGGGAGTTCGAGTTCGATTTGTCGTTGAGCGTATTTCTGGCCAAACTCCTGAATGTTCTTGTTCACGGGCCAAGCGTGGTTTATGTGGATGAGGATATAGAATTTAACAAAATTGATGTTTGCGTTTACCCGAGGTGGTTCGTATCTGCATCGAACTTTCCCCATTATGTCAATGGCAAGACCAGGAATTCTCCACTTTTCCAACCAAACTTTGGCCTGGCTCCACGACTTTGTCGGGTCCGGGGATGGGATGGTCGGGTTTAGCAAGTTTCCATAGGCCCTCGTAGGTAAGCAGCGGATTCGGTTTTACCCTGCGCCTGTTCAAAATGAGTTTGAACTTTTGAAGAAACGCAGTTGCCATGCACCTGTTCGGTCGAAATTCCGGCGAAATGCGAAAAAACTTGCGGTTCGTCAGTCCCTTGAGCAAGGTCCCTGTTCTCCCAGTCAAAATTTTCAACGGTGCCGTCATCTCGGGTAATCGAAACAATTCTTACGAGGGGCTCCAGCGATTCCCTATGCGCGAACCAATCCACCATATCCAATAACCGAATAAGCTCCTGAACGATCTCATTGCTCGTATCCGTTAGATTTGTCAGCTCTCTTTCAAATCTTTCCGCGTCAGCCTGCGTGAATTGAGCACGTTCTCTTTTGAGTTCATACCAGGCCCTGCCAGCATCAGTCAGTTTAATTTCCATCTCTACCGCGTAATATACAAGCTCGTCGGGTGGAGGATCTAGCGAGCGAATGAGAGCGTCTCTATTTAGACGAGAGTACCCTCGAATACCCCTGTCTCTTGCGAGTGTTCTCAAGAGCAATGGGGTTAGCCAGCAATCCTTCGAGCTGGGGCTTCGTCATTGTGGAATATCCTATCACACCATTTTCTTTCGCTCTGCGTTTCAGTCCCCTAAGCGTAACCCGTGGGGGGTGGCGGCTCTAAAAGGAGATCAAGAACTTGATCCCTCGTCATATGCGAGTACCCTCTGTACCCGCGTTCTTTCGCAATACGCTTCAATTCCTGAAGCGATGAAGATGATAAATTTCGATCAATTGAATATATGAATACAAAAGCCACCTAAGTCCATACTTTGGCCAAATTGAGTTAAGCATGGGAAATTGTTGCTATACATAGGCCTGTCATATGCATGAAAGAAAAACTCAAATTCATTCTCTGTGTCTATTGGGCATGTGAAAAATAGCATGTATGAAAGAATCACCCAATTCCATGATTTGAGTCTTGTAACACATTGATTGAAATCCAGTATGTATACAAGTCCACTTGTAACACATTCATTGCTAGAGAATGACTTTTGAACAAAAAATGGGTTTAATAAAGGAAAGTGTGTGGTTTATATTACATGGCAGAATGCTTATCAACATTATACATACCTGTTTGCTTTATTTTGTATTATCTTACTAGTGGTAATCTCATTCTAACATTGTTGTCTTTGTATTCAAAAAAACACCTAAGTCCAACATTTAAAATGAACTCCACAAAGTCCCTGAAATGCTAATCGTCATACCTAATACAGGTTAATCCACTCATTTGCACGTAAAACTTACCATATTGATCAGGTAAATCTAACTGAAGGAATTAAAATGATACACGGGTTTTTCTCTCAAAATAACTTCACATGGACTTAGGTGGCTGTTGTATTCATGTATTCAATTTTATTTCAAGCTTGTTCAAAAGCGCACAATTTCTAAATCGATTTCTTTTTATTTTCAAAGGCGTCAAATTTTTAAGCCAGTATCAAAAAAGCACCAACTTTGCTGAAAAACGAGTGCTTTTTTAGCCACACCAAAATATTACATACGGAAAATCTCATGTCAAAAGCCACTGGCAAAAACAGGGTCCAAGTTACAGGATTATGCCGTAAAAGCTAGCTAAATGACAATAATAAGAGCTCTCTTAACGACATGACACCTAATTTATGGGAAATCTCGTGTCAAGAGCACCTAAAAAATGACACTTAATTTATGAGAAAATCTCTGTGTCAAAGAGCGCTTAAAAAAATGAACACCTAATTATGGGAAAAAATCGCGTCAAGAGCGCCTAATAAATCTGACAATAAGCTCTCTGGATGACGACCCATCTAGCAAAACTGTTTAACCAAATCATCATCAAAAAATGCATCCCACAATCTTGGAAGGAAGGAAAAATCATTCTTCTTCACAAGAATGGAGACAAAGCAGGCATCAAGAATTACAGACCCATTAGTCTTCTCTCACATCTGTACAAATTTTTCACAAACATTTTTCAAAATAGACTAAAGAAAGAATTGGATGAACATCAAGCACGAGAGCAGGCAGGTTTTAGAGAAGGTTTCTCAACCATGGACCACCTACTTGCAATAAACCAACTCATTTTTTACAAGATTATATTGTACTTTATTAAACCAATATACCCTGCAAAAATAAAGACTCCAGGTGCTGCAGTTTCGTCAAAATCCGAGATTTTGAATAAAGCGCCGGAACCGGTGTCTTATTATTACGATGGAATTATTAGTCGAACGCATACACGATGTTCATAACACACAGTGCGGGACGGTGCTCTACACAACAAAGGGTCGTACCATAACATGACCGAAGGTTATTGGCGACATACGCGCTGGTAGTAAATTCCAATTTTCTTTGCTTTGCCGTAGTTGTTCGGCTCAAAAATAAAAGGGTGTATATCTTTCAGTAAAAACTAACATTTTATGGCAAAGAAATGCTAATCTATTTTGTATGATAATGTTATAATATGGCTTTAATTTTGGCGAGGTTTTTATATCGCTACGCCCATGCCTAAATGAACATGTTATAAGATACGGCACAACACTACAATCAATGGCCGCTGTAGTGCTGTGCCGTATCTTTAAACATTAGGCATGGGCGGAACGATATTACATCGGTGAAATTAATTTTGGCGAGCCAAAATTGAGCTACTTATGACTCTTATGGCCAGGTCAAATTAATTTTGGTGAGCCAAAATTAATTCTAGCGAAGATATATTCAATCCAATCAGAACTCATCTTATAGACACAACTGTTGATCAACTTAACTTGTAAGATGAATTCTCATTGGCCAGAAATTATCCATGCCAAAATTTTGGCGAGCTGAAATTAATTTTTGGCGAGCCAAAATTAATTTAAAAACAACCGTTTTTTAAATTTATCTTTCCACAGAGCACACAAGGTGCCGTGTGCATTTGTTTAACAAACATGATACATAGTTTTTTTTAGCCCAAAAAAGGATAAACAAAACAAGTGAATAATATTGCACATTTATTACATATTTATAGAGTTCCATCTTTTATTCCATTCATACACTTTACCTTTATTGTTTGCAATGTGTTTTTCAGTCTCGGCGACATTATTAAGCATACATTTAAAATATTGTATGTCCAGCTTATTTTATTACATCTTGCATTATAAATAAACTTTTTTTCCCCGGAAGAACAACAAAATTATAATGACAATAATGAACATCTTATATGCTCAGCAGAACATTTTTCATGGTAAGACTAAAGATATTATCTTGAACCTTTTCAAAATTGAGCCGAAGTACCACGTTGCCAAATTAAATGTGGGATATTTTCTATTTCCTTATTACAAAATGTACAAAGGTTTGAATCAACATAACCATATTTAAACAGATTTTCATTTATACCTATAATTTTATGCATAATTTTGAATTGAAAATACATAAGTTTGGTTGATAGGGAGTAAGACAAGGGAATCCTGTAAATATCGTTCCAATTTAATTCCATATCAGCGCAAAGTTTGTAAACCAATTTGCAGACCGTCTTAGAGGAACAGATAAGGACAAGCTTATCATCATGATCATTCTTAAAAGTTCCCAAGTCCCCACTCTCTCGACACTTCTGATCCACGCATTTGGTATGGGGTAGATTAAAGTAAAATATTCCAAAAAGTTACTTTGTAAAGTACACTTGGTCTTCAAGCTATCAAGGGGAAGAAAACCACCATCTTCATTTAAAACGAAATAAATTTAATACCTTTCTCATGCCAGACTAAAATGACTTGAAGGAGAATCTAAATGTCTAACATGACTTGAAGGAGAATCATAAGTAATTATACACCGAGCATTGATAATGTCACCAATAAACTAATTCTTAATTAGTTTAATACATTACATCCTCTGGTTTAGTGTTACATTCCTACAAAGATTACCACCAACTTGTTACATATAAAACATATAAAAAAATCCATTTACCATTGTTGTTCACATCCAAGAGACGTTTAACCCAAGCCACTTTTAGTCCATTAATAACTGAGGGGATGTGAACCACCTTGAAGCCCCCTTTCTCATAGCCCCCAATTATGGATTTTTTACAGAGCTTATCTGGGTTTCCTGCCCAAATGAATCTAAAAAGTATCGAGTCCACCTCCTTCAAAAATTATTAGGTGGTTTAGGTAAGACAGAAAACAAACCAAAAATAATTGAGAAAGACCCCCGGATTTAACAATTGTAATTTTACCAATTTGACTCAAATCTCTCATCGACCAAATTCATAAGATTTCCTTGAGCTTTTTAAGTTTTGGAATGAAATTTAATTCAAAAAATATTGCTCAGATCATAACTAAAAAAAATACACCCAATAGACGAACAATATTGGTAGTAAAATGTAAATCATCATTGGTTAGATTAGGAGCCTAAATATAACCTATATAAACCTAAAGGGAATAACTCAGATTTATCTAGGTTAATCTTCAAGCCAGAGAAACTTTGGAAAGTCTCAAGAATGTGAACAACTCTGTGAAGGAAGCCACCATGCATGAATATAAAACATTCCTCGATGGTAACTTTATAAAATAACAACTTTATTTTAGGGAATTGGCTTTGCCGGTGGGCTTATGGGTTATGGATTTTGTTAAGTGTCATTAATTTGGGCGAAATTGATGTGGGATAAGACTTCTTTTGCTATACTTGCAATTACTTATGTTTTTCTCGGTTATGTTATGCCTTTTGTTTTATTATGTTTCTTACTTTATTGTTTCTTGCTTTTTTTTTTTTTATTGACAACATAAGTCATTTCCCTTTTGGAATAAAAGGTAGCCCCTAATATAAAAGCAAGATATGCCCACTCATGCTGTTGCTCTACGGCGTATATGCCTCTCTCTGTAAGCTTGCAGGCTAAATCCAAGCTCGAATTTCTAAACAAACACACTGGTCATAGAAACAAAATACATGTGAATCAAGTCAATAGAAAATAAACAAAAAAAAAAGTGAAATATTGTATTACAATCAATATAATTTATTTTCAATTTCCCACGTGCATATTTACTATTAAATGATGAAGGAAAAAAAGAAAAGAAAAGCAATGCATATTTTGCAAGTCAAAGAGCTACGCTAGAGCATGGGGAGACGAGTGACAACTCACAAATGCCTGGAAAACGGGCTGGAAAATGATGTGTGAAATTAAAATGAATAAATATTCAGGCATTACAAATTTGTTTATTTACTTATAATTTCATGTCAAATGTCATGATTGTAGTAAACAATGATTTCATTCATAGTGAATTATTACATACCTCAAAAGGAGATGCCGTGAACACGTGATAAGAACTAATTAATTATTCATGAGTTCACAAATGCTCCAATTTTCGAACGCAATCGTTACCAGTCCTCACCTGCAAGCACAACCCGATGACCGTGCGTAAGCAGTTGAACGACTGGTGGATCAAGTCTAGTCGGCAGGTAAGCAAGATTGATCACGCTTAGCAATTTCGACCGCGTACATCGTTTTGATTGCAACTTTTGAAAATAGAACAACTTTCACATACTGTATTATTTTTCGTCAATCTACCGTGTTTGGTAGCAAATTTGGTATCAAATTGGAGATAACAAGATTCTGCACACGACCTTATTATTATCAATCAACTTATTGTAACAAAATCAGGTTCTGGTGTAGGACGGGTTACATATTAAGTGCGAACTTTTTTATTTTTGGTGTTTATTAATTTAAATGCAATGTACAAATGCATCTGTTATTTAAAACAAATCAACTCAAAATCAAACCATTTGGTACGAATCAGCGTCATATCATTTCAAAAATCTCTTTTGAACAGTCTTATAACACCTTCGGAGTGAAGTTTGTTCCATAGTTTCTTTTCATTATTAATATCATGTAAACCTGTTGGTGAATCGGAAACGTTTAAAAATTGATTATCGTAGTAGTGTATTGTGAAACGTGGGTCATATCCAAACCCGTAGATGGTTACTTCATCGCACATATAGAGCGCAGAGAACACTACCAAGGCACCTAAGAAAAATAAAAAACACAAACGAAGAAATGAATATCACAGCAACCAACTTCCAAGCAAGCGCAAAGCATTAATGAAAACGTTTTATTATCGGGTATAACATGTAACAACGTTTCAAAAAACATTTTTGAAAACTTGATGCAAAACATCCTATAACATAGGGGGCGCAATGTTTGAGTTATATTTACAAAATATTATTTTGTCAAAAATGTTTGCCAAAAAATGTTGCATTGATAACCTTTCACGATCTTGTCCACATGTGCCAAAAGCGACAAATGTGAAACCGAGATAAAGGTAAACATATATGTAGCAAAAAACAATGATGTTTTCTGAAAATGATAGCCTATTGTATGTATTATGTAATAATTACAGTAACTCAATTTTCAAAAATGCCTCCTTTATCCCCCTCCCCCCACGGACCAGATCATGACACATTATAACCCAGCATTTAAATATATATTATTAAAACGTCTTGAATCAATAAAAGAAACTTTTTTGCCATGGTTGCTGGGATGTACCGTTATCTAATTTGTTGTTATGTCAAGGCTAATCTTAACTGGACATTCATTTGGAAGATGTATGGGATTCCTTCCCATCAAAATACCATTCTGATAATTATTTTGCTAAGACCATTCATTTGAATACAGGCATTATACTATTTCTGGTATAACCACACATAATTACGTCTCTTTAGCACTTTTGATTTTTCTTATTTTATCTTGCAATTTGTGTGCATCCAGACTCATCTCAAGTGGAGGTCACTTCCAATCATCCTCAAGTCACATGGTTAAGGAATGTTCTATGTCATACCATCATAAGCGAGAACGAACTTATCCCAGAGGAGAAAGACCACATCAAAGAATCGCTGAAGAACTGCGGTTATCCGAACTGGGCTTTTCTGAAGGCCAACACGAGCAGAAATGACCAAAAACAGTCTGATGGTGGCGGTCAACCCATCAAAGCTCGCGACACAACCCCATATATAGCTGGACTGTCAGAACGTGTAAAGAAACATTTCAAAGCTTTTGGGATTTCCTCGTCATTTAAGACAAATAACACCCTACGTGGCAAGATCGTTCATTCAAGTAAAGGAAAAACAATCAAAAGAAAAACGCTCAAACTTAGTGTATGGATTGGTGTGCGGTGACGATGATTGTTCTGCTGCCTATATTGGCGAAACAAAACAAGCCTTGAAAGCAAGACTCAATCGACATAGGATGCCAAGTACAAATGAGGCTCAGAACTCCGCCGTGTACCTTCACCTTAAAGACACTGGTCATAATATTGACACCGAGGACGCAGTGATTCTCGATAAGGAGGAACAGTGGCATAGGAGAGGCACCAAGGAAGCCATCTGGGAGAGAGTAGAGCAGCCGTCGCTTAACAAGAACACAACTTATCTTACGCATGGGACCGGGCCATCAAGACGATCCCTAGCCGTCTCAAAGTGTCACATGACCAGCCCAGCGGGTCAGTTGCCCATGCCCGTATTTGGGGGGGGCTTGGGGCGCCAGCCCCAAAAAAAAAAAAAGGGGCGGCAAAAAAAAAAGAAGAAAAAAAAAGAAAAAAAGAAAACAAAAGAGAAAAGGAAAAAGAAGGAAAGAAAAAAACAGAAAGAAGAAAGAAAATCACGCTTATCACCTATAAGGGCGGCACATTTGAGTAGGGTGACGTATAATCAGGCAATAATAGGGGTCTACAGGGTGGCACATACAAAGAGTGCGGCTCATGGGGCGACACATACAAAGGGAGCGGTGGCTTGTGAAGGCGGCACATGGTCAACTTGTAACAAAGATACAAGAGGGAGTGGAAATGCACAACAAGTCTATGCCTACAGGGTGACCTATCACAAGGGTAGGCGGCTTGTGACGGGCGACACATACAAGGAAGGCGGTGTGTAACCAGGACAAAAGTAGAGGGGGGGGAGGAGAGAAAAACGCTTGTTGGACATCTATAGGGCGGCACGTCGTGACTTGTAACTAGGGGAAAAGAGGGGGTGAAAAGTTAGCTCACACTTTCTGACTATATGGGCCTGCACTACAAGGAGGGTGGCTAGTGGGGAACCACACAGACGTATGGGGGATTTTGGGGCGGCACATACAAGGAAGGTGGTTTGTAACAGGGAAAAAAGTAAAATGGAGAGAAAAACGCTTGTCAGCCACCTATTTGCTATTTGTAGGGCCGCACATGTTGGCTTGTAACTAAGAGAAAGAGGGGGGCGGCAGAAACATACAACGTTATAAATATAGGTGGTGGAAGGCGGCTTGTGAGGCGGCACATACAAGGAGGGCGACTTGTAACCAGGACAAAAGTAGAGGGAGGAAGGAGAGAAAAACGCTTGTTGGTCATATATAGGGCGGCACATCGTGACTTGTAACCAGGGGAAAATAGGGGGCGAAAAGTTAGATCACACTTTTTGACTATAAAACTATGGGCCTGCACTACAAGAAAGGTGGCTAGTGGGGAAGCCCACAGAGGTATGGGGGATTTTGAGGCGGCACATACAAGGAAGGTGGCTTGTAACAAGGAAAAAAGCAAAATGGAGATAAAAACGCTTGTCAGCCACCTATTTGTAGGGCCGCACATGGTGGCTTGTAACCAAGAGAAAGAGGGGGCAGCGGAACGTACAACCAGTCAGAATTAATAGGTAAATTTTCACGGGAAAATTTTCTGGACACGTGACACCCATGGGCGCAGACATATTAGCATTATGGAATGTGACCCGAGCACAGCGGGTGTTCTTCCAATGTATTTGAATAGGAAGAATTCTTCCTTTGAGGCAAAATAAGTTACTTGTCGCAAGTTAATAATGTGATGGTAAGAGTTTCCGTAGATAAATATTTTTTCCGTAGATAGATATTTTTGAAATTACGTTTTGATGATATTGTGAAAAAATTAAGATAACATAATATTCAATAAATTTGCAATGTACAAATTTCTATCAAAATTGCGGTCAAAAATACTATTCCAATTCAAAATTACTAAGACTTGAATAGCGAGGTCACCGCCGGGGGTAAGAGATCAGGCTCGAGGTTACACTCATATTGATACGCATTGGTCACGTGTCCAGAAAATTTCCCGTGAAAATTTACCTATTAATGTTGACTGACAACAGGCGTTATAAATATAGGTGGAGGAGGGCGGCTTATGAGGCGGCACATACAAGGAGGGCGACTTGTAACCAGGACAAAAGTACAGGGAGGGAGGAGAGAAAAACGCTTGTCAGTCACATATCAATGGCGTCACATTGCGTCGTGATTCTTAACTAGGAGAAAAGAGGGAGTGGAAAACGGTATATCACGCTGTGTAACTATGGGCCTACACTGTGACACATAAAAGTAAGGTGGCTTATGGGGCAGCACATACAAGGAAGATGGCTTATAACCATGAAGCAGATGAAGGAGAGAAAACCGCATATATATATATATGGTGGTTTTCAACAGTGGTGTAACGACGAGGGGGCAGAGTGGGGCACGTTCCCTGGGCGCCACCCTTGGGGGCGCCGAATTGACCAATTCAACACCATGGGCGCGGCGTCAAATCCCGAGGGAGTGGGCTCATGTCCCCTTCACGTTTGTTGAATGTGGGAACACAATATCAAATGACAGAGGTCGTCGCCTGGGGTTTTCCCACATCCTTTTCTATTATGTAAATCATAAATAGGATTATATGAAGCGATGCCACTGGAATAAGCATACAAACTCTGAACAAATCGATTCTGCGCCCCTGCTAGCAATTAAAGTCAAAATTTTCGCGCGCTTCGCGCGTATTCGAGCACAAATTCATTTGAAAGATCAATTCGTCGTCCGTATTCCATAGTGGCGTATAGTGGGGCGCCGCGAATAAACAACTTTTCGAGAAAATCGGGTTTGAAGAAATGCCAATTTAAAATCGAGTTGTGTAAATCAGACATTCATTATATTTTGTAAATGATGTGAAATTTCTGTAGTAAACTAAATAGATTTTATTGTTATATATTTTTCGGAAAAAAGAAATAAATACATACTTTTGCTGGCAAACTGACAATAAAACTATACGTCACTATGGAAAACGAACAAAACGCAATAAAAAATATGCACCAAATGGCTTTTTCGTATTCCACTTAGTGGCGTATCGACCATAAACAGTTGAAAAATGATGCCACTTTTTGGACCTTAACATTTTATAATTATGAAATATCGGCTCAAAATGAAAAACATCGTATTCCATAGTGGCGTATAGGTCCGATACGCGTACGCCACTATGACATACGTTTCGTGTATCGCCTTGTCTTCCCTATGTTACACTGAATCATGTTTTTTCATTTTTGCCGATATTTCATAATTATAAAATGTGAATAAAAAGTGGCGTATGGTCGATACGCCACTATGGAATACGAAAAATGTCACTTTGTAACTATACGCCACATTTAATTAATTAATTACTAATTAATTAGCTAATTATGACTGATGAGACTTAGATAAAAAATGAAAGAGAACATCATTAAAGACATATGTGCCAATTTTAAAAAAAAAAATGACCAAAAATCACTATACGCCACTATGGAATACAGCCGACGAATTTACGATATTCAATTTCATTATATAAACAAAATTAATGAGTAATAGGTACTATTGGTGCAAATTTTCAATTGTTTGCGCGGTTGAAAGCTCCAATATGATAAGCACTTGTATCTTTTTCAAGGATTGGGGATGGCGCCATTATGTATCCTTAGCCCTGGGCGCCACAACGGACCCTAGCTACGCCACTGGCTTTCAACTAGCACTGAGACATGTGAGAGAAGAGGGGAGAACGAGAGGAAAATCAACGTCATGACCATTCCTTAACTAAGGGAGACAACGGAGAACTTGCCGCCCTGCGTTGTAATTATGATCGAATTGTTTAAATAATCGGATAGCGACATTTGCATAGCATTTTTGTGAGATCTGAGAGCACATCAGGCATATCAAATTGCATTTCGAATACACGGATGTTCTTCTGATATCAAATAATTTTGATTTTATGAAATTTGCGATATAATACAAATTCTATGGCAAATGATTAAAATTAGATTTTTTTTTAAATTGTTGATATTTAACAGTCCTCGATGTAGGTTGAATAACTCGACTAATATGTACTTAAAGAGTATGTAGCTGGAATGAAAATACGAATACGAAATATCTCCAATACGAAAGGACAACATTTTGGTGAACGGCATTTCATCCAAGGTACATACATTTTAAGTACATATCATTAGACTTATACAATTTAATTCAAAGACTGTAAAATTTCAAAAATATCAAAGTGTAATATTTGCCATAAAATGTGTATTATATCGCAAGTTTCCAAATTGAAAATGCAATTCGATATGTCTGATGTGCTCTCAGGTACCACAAAAAATAAGTGAAAACGCCGCTATTTTATAATTATAGGCCCAAAGAGGAACCTTTCTTACCGGTGGTGGGTCTGTAACCTTTCAGGTCCATAAAATTAGTAAAAATGTAACGGAAGAAGTCTGGATGGGTGATTTTGACTCTACTGGGATCCAGTAGCGGTGGTATAAAGAATGTTCTGAAAGTGGAATAAAATAAATATTTGCATATTATTTATTGTTTTTTGAAAATATATGACCATTTTGATTCCTAGAACCATATCAAACACTCAGGGATTTTCTCTATAGTCTCTTTATGGGATATTCCAGTTGAAATCCATGCACCCTAAATAAGTAAATCCCTTTGAAATCTACGACCCCTGAATGGGAGATTAAGGTCATATCGTTCATATCATGTTGTTGCACTATAGTAGTGTGTCCTTTCTCAAGTTTAGAGTAACGTTGAAATACAGGTGCATGGATTTCACAGTGGCAGATTCGAATCGACCAGGATTATTTCGAGTAATTTTAGCATAAAATCGAATACAAAATTAGTTCCTTAAAGCTCCTACAGGCCGGGTCAAAAAAAGACGTAAACTCATGTTTGAGGGGCATGGGCGTCAATCCGGCTTGAAATGTGGGGGACACCCGGCCAAAATTGTTTTAAAAAAGTGGCTGAAAAGAACAAAGAATGGGTCATTTTGTCGAAAGTGCCCCCGCCCCTCCACGATTGACGCCCATGTTAGGGAACAAACCAAAAAGATCAATGACGCCCTATAAACGAAACTAGTTTCGTTTAGGGGTGAGGGGGTAAAAATACTCGATTACGTTTGTACAAAACCATCGATCTGAAGAATGTGTCATTACACAGCCGTGACGTTAGTCACGGCTGTGTCTTTTTTCTTACAGGTTCTTTCTTCTTATTTCTTTCTTCTTTTTGTCAACCATTACATTTGCTCTAGCACTCACATGCTTACATCGATTTTGACCTAACTGTTACAATGATCATTGACCATGCCCCTACATGTCACATTACACTCGCGGGGTCAAAGGTCACGCAGGGGTCACAGAGGTCAAAAACGTGATTTCAACTAAAATGCATCTTCTCCTACAACTTACGTAGGACAGCAACCCCACTTGCACACATGCATTCTTATTAGCCAGTGTCTATGTGGTGTACACAGATTTGTGGTCAAAGGTCATTAAGGGGTCACTTCCGGTATAAAATGAAAAACCTTCAAAAATTTTTATTAGCTAAGTAAAACATAGCACAGTAACGGTATGTTCACATATGATCTGCAGTCACCCAATGTATATGTGGTATTTTTTTATTTGGGGTCGAAGCTCATTAAGGGGTCACTTCCGGTATAAAAAAATCCCTTTAAAGCGCATCTTCTTCCACAGATTCTGTAGGACAGTGACGCCACTTGCACACATGCATTGTTATTACCCAGTGTCTATAGGGTGTACACAGATTTGGGGTCAAAGGTCATTAAGGGGTCACTTCCGGTATAAAATGAAAAACCATCAAAGTGTTTTATTTGCTAAGAAAAACATAGGACAGTAACCGTATGTTCACACATGAATTGTGGTTACCCAGTTTATATGTAGTATTATTTTATTTGGGGTCAAAGGTCATTAAGGGTCACTTCCGGTATAAAACGAAATACCTTTAAAATGCTTCTTCTTCCACAAATTACGTAGGACAGTGACGCCACTTGCACACATGCATTGTTATAACACAGTGTATATATGGTGTACACACATTTGGGGTCAAAGGTCAGTAAGGGGTCACTTCCGGTATAAAACGATATACCTTCAAAATGCCCCTTCGGCCACAAAAAAGCATAGCAAAGTGATGCCACATGGACACGTGCATGGACATTAGCCAATGTCTATGGGGTTTTCATATATTTTGGGGTCAAAGGTGATTAAGGGGTCACAACACGGCTGTGTTCGTGGTCTTAGACCACAGCTAAGTCTAGTTATTATTATAATAATGGCAAAATTTTCAACATTTCATTATTACGTTTCTGGCAGGGAGGGAGGGGGTCGGCTGAGAAATGAAACTAGTTACGTTTATACGACGTCATTGATCTTTTGGTTTGTTCCCTTAAGGGGCTGTGTAACTATAGATCGGCAAGGAATCTGATATAAATAAAAATATCATTGGAAAGAGCAAACTTTACACGTCTTAATTGAAAAAAAAATAATTGTTGCAATTGCTCACAGCAAATTTAAGCCCTGCTCATTTGTATACAACCACCCATTTTTGTAGCTGCACACGGCTGATTGATTTTTATCCATTTCAATTTCGACGGATCAGCAAAGTGCTAACAGGATTTATTGTTGAAACGACAACTTTTGCTTTTAATTAATATTCAACAAACATAAGTACTAACAACACTAAATAAATAAAATAAAATTTGGATCTTTCGTGCCTCCCGTGACTGTTACGTTTTTAGTTCTCTTTATAAAAGAAACGACTCCATCCATGTACGATGTCCGATACAGCTCTCGTGCAATCATCACTGCAAAATAGTTCATAATATTAAAATAATATTGCAGTATTTAACAAAAAATCACACACACAAACATATTGGCCATAAATTCTGGGAAAGTTTTTTTTACCAGATTTGTAAGGTTCAATAGCTGTACATACTAGTACTCGTCATTTAAGTAAAAATATATATCTTCTAAATATAGCTTGATAAAGTATTGTGCAAAAAAATGTCAGTTATTGTCCACTTTATTTGCATCTGAATATCGCGCCTTATCAATCAATATTATAATAGGTACATGGAAAATGAAACCCATGCAGCTACAAAAGAAAAGGGGGCTGTATTCAGATGAGAATAACAAATTGTGTATTCAAATGAGTTTGCTGTGAGCAATTGCAACACTTATGTTTTAGCTGATTCCTTACAGATCTCTAGTTACAGCCCCTCTAACATGAGTTTACTTCTTTTTGACTCGGCCTGTATATAACCCGTTTCACTGAGCGGGAGCAGCAACCATCGCAAAGCGTGGCATAGGGCCTGCACTTTGTCTCGTTTTTTTTGCAGGTTTGCATGGTCCAATAATCACAAGATGACTGACATGTGGTAACAAAGGAACCAGTCACTGCAAGTTGATTAATTCCTGTATGATTGGTCATTCAATATATGCCTGTATCACACTATAGCCTTTTCAAAATGTAATACATGTTTGCTTGACTGCATTGACAATACCCGGGAACAATACACACAGTATATGCATTGGACCAGGGACTGTGTATGAAGGGACTCCAAACGGATTATAGATAGCTATTGTCAAGCTATTGTTATCAGATCTTTTATGACATTCGATTCCATGCGAGTTGCATCGAGGGCGTGATGTTATGTTATGATTCCTTACAGATCTCTAGTTACAGCCCCTCTAACATGAGTTTACTTCTTTTTGACTCGGCCTGTATATAACCCGTTTCACTGAGCGGGAGCAGCAACCATCGCAAAGCGTGGCATAGGGCCTGCACTTTGTCTCGTTTTTTTTGCAGGTTTGCATGGTCCAATAATCACAAGATGACTGACATGTGGTAACAAAGGAACCAGTCACTGCAAGTTGATTAATTCCTGTATGATTGGTCATTCAATATATGCCTGTATCACACTATAGCCTTTTCAAAATGTAATACATGTTTGCTTGACTGCATTGACAATACCCGGGAACAATACACACAGTATATGCATTGGACCAGGGACTGTGTATGAAGGACTCGAAACGGATTATAGATAGCTATTGTCAAGCTATTGTTATCAGATTATCTTTTATGACATTCGATTCCATGCGAGTTGCATCGAGGGCGTGATGTTTGTTTTCTTATTATTTACTCATGTTGCCCTATTCAAATATTTCTAAAGTTATGTCAAATAGAGCTTGACCCATAGTCAGGGTCTTGTTATCTTTTCCGTTTCCGGAAGTCTTTTGTTCAGATACGAAAACGCAAGGGATTCAGTAAGTTACTGTAATCTGACTTCATTGTTAACTCTGAAGTACCAATCAGCTTATTTCAATAGAGGTGATTGCTTATGTCAATAAAATCGGGAGAGAACAGATTATGTTAACACCAGTGTTTTAATGGCCTAGCGCACTCTCGTCTTTAACATTGGTAAATCTATATTATTTTGACAAAATGCATGCCAATCCGAATGACAAAGTCCACTTTTTTCTGTAAAAACGTTGCAAATAAGCCCTAAAATCACAAAAGGTCCGCTTATGAGCCTGTCGAACCCAAAAGCACGTGTGCATGGCCACAGTGTCGCCCTTCCATCAATGTCTATCTCCCTATTTTGCTTCCTCTTGCCCCCCCCCCATGATTTTTCGTCATGTGTCGTATCAGCATAGAACGCGATTCACTTCTGAACATTCGCAAAGGTGTGATAAACTCTCATCCAAAACTTGATCGTTCAATTTGGAGTACCCTTTGCGACTTGAAAATCGCTAAGAAAACCACCCGTGGATGTCGCGGTGGGAAAAACAAGCAGCGTAAAATCAATGTGCTTGTGACTAATCGTCCGTTAACTGTGAACTCTGATGCTGTAGTCAAGTCAAATGAAAAGCTGCCAAAGCCTAATTTGGTGAAAACTAAATATGCGTCTAAGAATAACAGTTCCCAATGTAAAGTTGGCACTTGGAATGCACAATCCATCAGCAAGAAAACCGCCGTGATTACCGATTTTGTCATTGGTAATGATCTTGATGTGCTGATGATCACGGAAACATGGCTTACAGGTGACGAACGCGATAGTTTTAAAATTGCCGACCTTAAGAACACTTTACCTGACTATGAGTTTATCCACACGCCACGGATTGGGAAAAGAGGTGGTGGGGTATCTGTTCTGCTACGCAAGGGATTTAAAGCCATCCAACATGCTTCACCATCGTTTGCTTCCTTTGAACAGTTGGACCTCGCAATTTCATGCGGATCGTCTTCAGTCAGGATCGTTACCATTTATCGGCCACCCAAATTATTCGCGTTACTGCCTCACCTGGTTTTTAAGTTCGTGCAACAAAGAAACAACTGCAACTTTTATTTCGGAGTTCTCAACACTTCTTGAGATTACTGGTTTTTGGCTGATGCACAACCGGTTATTTTTCTTGGGGATTTTAACTTGCACAACCACATGGAGGACATGTCTGATCGTGATGCCTCAATTTTCCGCGATCTCCTTGAATCTTCTGACCTTCAACAGCACGTTGATCAACCAACGCATCGTAAAGGTCATACGTTAGATTTAGTTGTTTCATCAAAGTCAGACAATCTCGTTTCTAGTGTCAGAGTTCATAACCACCTTCCTTCTGATCATTACGCAGTCACGTGCATTGCTGATGTTTCTCGTCCTGCAATCTCTAAACACTGTTTCAAAGTGCGTGATTTTAAGAACATTGACTTTGAGCAAATGAGACAAGACATCTGTGCCTCTGCGCTTTGTACATCGCCGGAACCGAGTGTCAGTGCTTTAGCGCTTCAGTATGATACCACTCTTCGTGAGATCCTTGATAAACATGCGCCAGAGGTGACAAGACGCGTTACCAATCGCCCAAATGCTCCCTGGTTCAACGACGAGCTGCGTGAGGCCAAACGTAAACGTCGCCAATGTGAGAGAGCATGGATCAAATCTGGTCTTGAGGTGCACAGACAGATTTACCGCGATGAATGTAACACTTACTATCGTCTCCTACTGGCTGCCAAACGTAATTATCACAGAGAGCAGATCAGTGGACGTAACCAACAGCAGCTTTTTAAAGTCGTTGACACCATCACTAATGGCAAATCAGAGCCAACTCTTCCTGAACATGATAATGGCAAAGATCTCGCTGACAAATTTGCTGACTATTTCACGTCGAAAGTCACAAACATCGAGAATCAGCTTAACCAATCGCCAAACAACCCTGTCTATGCTCAAGTGTCTGAGTCATGTCATACACAGTATGTGACATTCCAGCCTGTCACAGAGGAAGAAGTTCGTAAAGTGATATCCGAATCTCCGACTAAGACTTGCAATTTGGATCCCATCCCCCCACGTGGCTTTTAAAGCAAGAATTACTCGAGGTGTTGCTTCCCGCTATTACAAGACTCGTGAACGCTTCGCTCGCCCAGGGTCAGTTTCCTGCTTCATTTAAGAAAGCATGTGTGATTCCACTCATCAAGAAACCCAATGCAGACCGTAACGATCTCAAAAACTATCGTCCTATATCGAACTTGAGCTTTATCTCAAAGGTCACTGAGAGAGTTGTCGCGTCTGAACTTCAAAATTACCTAGAAACTAATGGACTGTATGCAAGTAGGCAATCGGCCTACCGTAGGTGTCATAGTACCGAAACTGCCCATGTAAGAGTTCACAATGATCTGCTGAGAGCTCTTGATGAAGGGAAAGAAGGTATTCTTGTCCTGCTTGACTTTTCGAGCGCCTTTGATGTCATCAACCATCAGAAATTTCTTAATCGGCTCACCCGAAGGTATGGTATCGGCGGAAGAGTGCACGACTGGTTTGCATCGTATATATCTGGGCGAACGCAAGAAGTTATAATCGGCAATCAAGTCTCGGAACTGCAGCAGTTACATCAAGGTGTTCCTCAAGGCTCGGTAGTTGGCCCACTCTGCTTTGCTATGTACGCCGGACCTTTGCAGGACATTATCAACATGCACGGACTTGAATGTATGAAATACGCTGATGATACCCAGATATACATTGTGTCCAAAACGTCTGAAAGATCAACAAAGCTTTCACAGCTGGAACAGTGCATAAGAGACATCAAAGCGTGGACAATTGAAAATAGACTCCTGCTGAATGATGAAAAAACCGAAGTTATGCACATCTCGTCAAGATTTCGGCAATCATCTACTCTCTCGCAAGTCACAATCGCTTCTGCTTCTGTAAACACCGTCTCAAACGCCAGGAACCTTGGAGTTTTTATGGATGACTCTCTTCAAATGACAAAGCATGTTAACAACATTTGCCGTGTTGCATCCATGTCGATACGGAAAATCGGTCAAATACGCGATTATCTCGACCAATGTGCTGCAGAAAGACTTGTCCACGCATTTATCACCTCGCGTCTGGACAACTGTAACAGTTTGTTATTCGGCCTTCCAGATTCGCAGATCTGTAAGCTGCAGCGTATTCAGAATATGGCCGCCAGACTTGTTACCAGGAAGAGAAAGTACGATCACATAACCCCAATCCTAGACTCATTGCACTGGCTTCCTGTAAAGAAGCGTGTCATTTACAAATGCCTTTTACTTACATATAAGGCACTTCACGGTCTTGCACCATTTTACATAAATGAACTTATTCAACCGCATATTCCAAGCCGCAGTGGTCTTCGATCTGCAGATCAAAACCTTCTCTGTGTCCCGCGATATGCCACCATTTCTTACGGACTTCGGTCTTTTGCTGTCGCGGCCCCGAGATTGTGGAATCAATTGCCCTTGAACATTAAGAATGCTGCCACCATCTCGCAGTTCAAGGGCCTACTCAAGACTCATCTGTTCCGGTTAACCATCACGGACTGGCTCGTTTAATTCATTGTTTGCTGGACTCACGCTGTTTTCTGATATGTTCTATTTTGATTTATTGTGTAATTTACTTATCTTGCTTATGTATAATATGCTTGCCTTTGTGGTAGGCCTGTGTATGATTGCCATTATGTCATTATGTCTTTTACTTTTGTATGTATATTTTATATGCTTGCCAATATTGTTATCATTGTTGCAGTTTAAGATAGTACTTTTAAGATATTTTATATTTGTAGTTTAGTATATCATTGTAAGGCGCCTTGAGGTCAGTTCTGGCATAAGGCGCCCCATAAATGCGTTTTTATTATTATTATTATTATTATTATGATCAGTATCCCACCTCCCTCCCCAGTCCCTACTCTCTCCTCTCGAGTTCTTCTCTTTCTAGTCTTTCAGTCTCTCCATCTCCTCTCTTTCTTCCTCACCCCTCCCACTCTCACTTGTTCAGTCTCAAGTATTACCCTCTCTCCCTCCCTCTCCGTCCCTTGAGAAATGTATCAGTATGATCCATTACTGAAAATAAGCTCTGCAAAAATAAACATTTAAAATAAACCCGAGCCTTGCATATACACCCAACCAATTATCAGATTACTTTGCCAGTGATACGAATGAATAGAATACATTATCTTTGCTCCAATGCAATTCTTTTGTTGTATTTCTATATAAAACATGATTACCAAATCACCACTTGTACCCGCCTCATTGGGAGATATTTGACTATTTTAGACGTTCGTTTCATCGCTAATATGAAAAACTTTTGCCTATAACTTGGCAAATGGTTAGTATATATTTCAATGCAAGACAATTTTGTCTAGATTAGCACCCAACCGCACATCTCAAGGTTTTATGTAAAAAAATCTATATAACTTACCAAAACGAAAACTGAAATTCACGAGCCACAAATTTTCAGTAACTAACAAAAGGCTAGAATAAAAAATTGGCCACACCTGGGAGACTACCACTTCAGAATAACAATGACTTACAAAAACTATTACGGTTACGGAAACAGAAACTGAAAAGATAAAACGACGGCAAGTAATAATCTTTTGGTCATTATAATTATGACTATCATCATTTGACGACTGAGTTCTTATGACACATCATCCGAAGAGCAGTTTCAGACAATTGCTTGGGATTGTTGGGGCAGAGGTTATCTTTTGAATTCTTTCATGACCACTGAAGCAGAGTCAAACCTGCCAAGGACACTCGGCGTGAATTGAACTGACCATGTCACTCGCCACAAAAGAATGTCAAAGGTCATAAAACATCACAGTGTCTTCTGCTATAATACGTTTACGGGACCTTTGGACGTTCAACCGATCGATTTGAACGTACCATTGGCCTGGAGAGGAGGCATCTCTGTTGACGATAAATCAATATGACCTTCATCAAGTGAGGATCAGCCAAGCACGAAAAGTTTCTTGTTTAGCGTAATTAGCATATTATCTTATAAGTATTTTTACCGTAGGCCTTATAATCATAATACAGGCCTGCCTCAAGTTTAATGTGCGAGCAGGATGATTTCTTTGATATTCTTCTTGATTTGATCAATATTATACCTATTTCTTTTCTTTTAATACCTTTACATCATAGGCCTACAACTTGTATTAGTTTTTTCAAAGAAACTTTTCAAACTGGGAATAATGTCACAGATATTTTTGCTGCCATGTTTAAAGATACGAAATACCTGTGTGATGGTTGATGGAGGCTCTGATATCAACTATAATGGCATGGGAAATATATCAATTGTGTGAAGAATACTTTGTGGGAACAAGTTAGATTTACTGTAGTATATGATTCTGAATTACAAAGTATTGGTTAGTATTTTTGTGATTTTCCAATTGGCGTTAAACATGTTTAATACATGCCTGCATTTGTAATGCTTGTTGGGGAGTAAACAAAATATTATGTGTGTGTGGCCTGAACTAAAGGTCTGTAGTCCAAATCTGTCTATTTATCCAGCGTTTAGATAATGTGTACTCAACCGTTGATGTCAAAAGACCTTTGATTCTGGATACTTGTCCGAGTGTTTAATGACATTGTATTATGCCTACTGCGTATGAGGTGGCATATAGCATAATTCTCCACTGACATATAAAGAATATCATTAACAAACTTTAGTACTTTTCGGACCTAAAGATTATAAGAGATTATACACTTGGATGATGTTGTATTCATACGTGCATCTACCAGCATCTACTGCGACGTCGCCCGAAGTTAGCCTTTCGAACATGCTTTTCGTGTGGCGTGTGTAATTAAACGAATTAGGTATGAAGAATGCACGCAAGGTTAACATCGTCACACGTTTGCGCATGTCCGTAGGTGCTAGGCCAAGTATAAACTTTCATTTAACATTCTAACCAAGCACATGCACCTCAAATCTAACCTTATACCTCTCTTCCGGCAAACATAGTCCAAGGGTCCCTTAAACGTACTATAGTGGTTCAGCCGAAAACCGCGTAGGCTGTTGTCGTACTTTTACGCCGACTTTCGTATTCGGCGAGGAGGACGATTTCGACCTCCTGGTTTGTTTACAAACAGAGAGGTAGACAAAAGACCGTTCCGCTTGTCCAAACACTCAAGAAGGATGGTCCACAATAGCGTGATTCACGTAACATGAATAGGGATTAAAAAGCTGTCATGTAGAACCATGTGCTTCTATTGTCCAATTTGCCATCAAGATTTCATATGGAAACAGTTCAGACCCAGTACAGGATCATGTCAGAAATTAATATTTTGTTCTGGGTCTGATTATTCGGACTACGCGTAGGCCTATTTAAGACAAAAATAATGCATTTACGTGAATCTGTAATTTATATACTGACAGTATATATAAATTAGCTACATGTATTTGAATGGGCTTCCACTTCGGTGATACTGCCGTTTTCTTGGGTTTTTTCATTTAAAAAATTTATAAAAGTAACAATTTGATTTTTTTTCACTTTCGCTGGGATCACTGAATGGGGCTTTGCAACGCGATATATTCAAAACTTGCATTCACCTACTGTTATAGCATTAATCCGATTATTACACAACTTCGCCAGCGTATTCAAGACATCCAATGCAAATAATCACCTAGATTATGACGTATCATACCGTAAATGTGGCGGAGTACTCAAATTCATTCAACAAAAGCATGATTACAAGCTATTGTAATCTACCGCGACAGCTCGTCTCACACACATAACAAATGCATTATACGATCAAATAGGTTGACAACGTTTGATTGAATGCACTGCATTGCGCCATGATTACGGTGAAGGACACCGGTTCAAATCCTTTGTATGGAGCCAATCAATAATTTCACGCACATCCTCTATTGCCCAGTTAAGGCCGGTTCAAAGTGTATATTCGAAGGCGAATATTCGGCTTCGAATACTTTTTGGTCGTCAAAATATATGCGGCTTCGAATATAAAACTATGAACCAGAGAAAGATATATTTCTGCAGTTCACATCGTTGCCCGACTATTAACAAGTATTGCCCGTTGACCCAGGTAAGCAAAATTTAGAGAATTTCTTTAACAAAGTTAATAAAATCATAATACTAAAACTCAATTGAACTATTGTCATGATTTAATGTCTGTAATGGGCAGTGGCGTAGCTGGTTTTTCCCAGGGAGGTGGTGGAGGGCAAGCCTATATGGGTCGGGGGCCCAAATCCACCAAACAAACATTTTGCTGCCCCTTCCTCAAAAAGGTTGACCCAATTTTTTTTCGGTGGTTTGAAAAAGTGAAGAGCAAAAAAAAAAAAAGGAATACAAGGGATAGCGACTTCATTTTGATATAATATAGTTCCATTTTTTAACAACATTTTAAAATTGTTTAAATTCTATCCGCACCTTATATCGTTGGCCTATGAATTCTCTCTTTTTCTTTCTTTTCCAGTTTTTTCCATCGCTCTCATTCCTTCATTATTTTGCCCTGCGCTAGGGGGGGCAAATAGGCATTGCCAGGGGGGGCAATTCCCCCCTGCCCCCCGGCAGCTACGCCACTGGTAATGGGTCTACATAGGAGTCAAACAGATTTGCTTTTCGGGGCATTTACGACGACCTGCCTGTAACCGGCGTGGAGGTTGACCCATACCTTCTTGCGGGTTTCAACTACAAAGCAAATCAAGAAATGAATGCGTCAATAGATAAATAAGTAAATAAAAAATAAATAAATAAGTCAATAAATAAGTCAATAAATACATAAATAATCTATCGAGTTCAACAAAATTGAACTGAAGCAAATATATTTCTGGCGAATATATTTTTCATTGGCTGATACCCACTTGAGATCGGTATCATCAAAGTAGTATTGCTCTCATTTCATGATTCATTGAGCAATCAATTTTGGCATTCGACCGGAATACGCGTCAAAAGATAAAAAGTCTCGTTCCGAACTTATGTAGGCCTACATTGTTATAGGGCCTAAGTGTGTTTTAATGCCTGATTCACAAATGATAGAAATAAACAATATTTTTTTTTATAAGAACACGCAATATGGTACCAACGTACGTGGTTTTGGTTGTTCTGCATAATTTATGAAGAGATTCATTGCAAAGCGCTATATTTCCATTCCTACATGTTACTTATTTTGCATCCTTAATTATTAATTATAATTATAATTATGAATTTGACTGATATCAACGCATTTCATCTTTATTCCGCCCAAAATAACATCATTTATATGTGCCAAAAACGTCAAGAATTCCGCTATTGCGGAAAAGATGACAAAAATGGGTGAACCTCCGTGGCAAACGCATTTTTATATCAATAACCAATAATTTACCCCCCCCCCCCCCGACCCTCCCACATCCTCTGCCAGGGGCAGATGCATGGGGACCTGGATCTGGGGCCAAACATTATTTATGTCCGACAAACCGGGGTGGAGGCATAAATCTGAATTTTGAGTTCTGCATCAGTCGACTTACATAGAGCTACGTTAATATGGAAACATTCACTTGTACATTTTGTAGGTTATGTTTGTAAGCCTAAATATCATATTATTTGCATTACTTACAATCACTACAGCATTGGAATGCTATTGCCTGCCAGGCATTTTCCTTTTACTGGACGTCTTAATATAGTCCCTTACTTTTATGTCATATAAAAATGGGTACTAATAACATTTTATCAGCCATTTTGGAACTATCCAGGCGTATTTTGACAACTGTGCAGGTTAATTTTCATTGGGGATTTTTGAAATCATCGTTCGTCGAACGATATTCAGATGACCCCGAGCCTTTCATATGAATCAATAGTATCTCGCTATCAGTTGCGCGATATTTAATCCGATTCAACTCTGCGTGTCATCATATTTTATTCGTTGCCGTATATATTTTGACGTCACAAAAAGTATTCGAAGCCGAATATTCGCCTTCGAATATTCACTATGAACCGACCCTTATTACCCGGGTTGATTGCACACTGTAAAAGAGCTGTTGTTATGTTTGATGAAATCGTGTTTATACAGACAAAGCAGACAGATTTACTACATGTGGTACATACATATAGGGAATGTGTGTGAGTATTACCTAATTATAATAGGGGCGTATCCAAATATGAATTCACGCCCCTTTCAAATGTCGAGCCAAAGTGCAGGCCCTATGCGTTGTATTGAGAAAAAAATCAACTAAAACGCCTTCTTTAGGAATGTTTACAGTTAAGCATGATTTGTCAGTATGAGAGAACAAAAACGACATTAAGTTGGGAGTATTTAATGCTCTAGACATAGGCTACAACATAAAAAGCCGCAGGTTTTAAGCTATTATCTTCTCAAAATATCAAAATCTATCTTAAGAACCAATGAACGAATACAGGCTTCTTTGTACTCATCTTAATGCACTTTTCATGCTGATCCCAAATGTGGCCATGAAAACTTACAATTCTGAATTTTTTGAATTTTTACCAACAAAAATGAAACTTGTCGTCTGCAGTTGACACCCGCGTAGAGAGAGTTTACGAAACTATGACCAATTTACATGCACTATAATAGCCACTCTACTCACTTGTTTTCACCTTCAACATTAAAATAACGGCTACTGGTATCTTTACGCAACATACTCTCGGCGTAATAAAGATCTACTTTCTTGAAAGGAGTAAAAAGGTAAGCAGCATTCTGAAATAATAAGAAGTGATAGAGAGATTGCGATGTTACATACGTGATGCGTGGATCGTGCGTTTTAAACGACGTTTAAAACTGCGTTAAATATCGCTAGGCTCGGTTCCAAGCTGGATTGTGCTCATTCATCATGAAGAAAAACAAAGCGGCTGGAACAAAGACTAACATCAGATCTGTTCGCTAGTGGGCGATGCGATTGAAAATTTAATGGTGACCGATTTTTCTGCCTACCTCTGTAACATGCTGCTTAAAATTAATTGTATTACAAAGCCTCCCAAATATTATAGTTACCAAAAAACAAATATGTTGGTAGATTAAAAACCGATGAATCCATATTTATCATCACTTTACTGGGTGGAAATTAAAGTATTGCGATTTTCGGTAGATTTTGGGGTACATTAGTCATTTAGTTTAGAGTCGGGCTGCATTTTAAGCTATATTTTAATTTATTGATGACTCTCGTTTTCATGAAAATATGGTTTAAAAAGAAGGTTTTTTTCAGTATTTCACAACTTATCTGTAAAAACATTAATCCAGAACCAACTGTCCTCCTGGAAAAATAATCCTAACCCTAAACATAATCGAACCTTTCACATAAACTCTAACCCCAACCCCAACCCAGCATCTTAATTTTGCTATTTACTCATGGAACTCCTTCGCCATTTTATTTGTACGTAACTCGAGGGAGGGAGGGGGGTAAAAAGTTACGTACGCTTTGTACGTAAGTGAAAATGGCGAACATTATGGACGACCCCTTAGTAGGCCAAGAATCCGACAATCTTGCCATAGTGGCCTGTGTTAAGCATTTTAACCGCAGTCGAAAGTCAGTAGTCCACTTCGGTATCAAGCTAACAGAGGGCGTACGGCGACTGAACAGATCAGGACAATCTATCAATTGTGCACACAATTGGAGTTTTAAATACAAAGGTAATACTGAGTATGCACAATGGCAAGTGGACTACGGAGAAGTCTACTTAAAATCAATTGTATTACAACGCTTCCCAAATATTATAGTTACCAAAAAACAAATATTTTGGTAGATTAAAAACTGATGAATCCATATTATCATTACTTTACTTTCAATATGAGACTTTTTCTGGGTGGAAATTAGGCGCGTTGAATGAACCTCGACATGCTGTAAAAATCAGCATATTTCAATACGACGTTGGTTTCCCAAATGCGAAATCACAATGTCATTTTTTATTCGGAAATTGTCACACACATTTCCAAGGTCAATGTACTACTGCCTGTCAGTGTTGTCGGAGAAGATCTAGAATACGTCACGAACGAACTTCTTCCAAAAAAAGAATATATATTCTTCTGTCGACTTGCTGAAGTCTGGTTTTTTGATATAACACATCTGTCATGAAGTGGGGACATTGTCCTATGATTAGGGCATGATACCGGCTAATGAAAAGTACCTATAATCCATTATATGCGCGCATGTTTTAGCGATCAGGGACACATTTACGGAACGCACCTTGGCTGGACACATGGAGGAAAATAACGGATACGCATAATCAGCTTTATTGTTTTATGCTTTCTAGGCATGTTACAACATCTAGCCCCACACATTTTAGAAAACAACTCCTAATTATAAGTTATATTAATAAAAGTTATTTCTTTCTGACGAAATAAGTCTGAATACGACTTGAAACAATGGGCGACACATATTTGGCATTTTTAACACTTTATCGGAGAATGTGCCACAGGCATTATAATACTACATTATAATAGCTGTTCCATTTAGTTTACCTACTCCCTCTGGAATGGCTAACCATGAAAGTTCTAGTGCCAAATGACGTCCATTTGATGCAATTAGCAAAGCAAATTTTGTTATAATGATTTTTGTTTTTGCACCAGAATTCCTATTGTCTATAATTACATGTAAACTGACAGATCGACTTTCCAATCTGTCTCTCCGAAAAGCGATCTGATAGTTAATGTGAATTTAAATCTGCAGATTGCATCTTTAAGAAGTTGAAAGCCGATCTGTCAGTTTGCATGCAGTATATACAATTGGGATTCAATGCCGAATTAAGTTTATTTTGATGGAATGATCAAAGCAAAATCCGTTAAAACGATTTTTGCGCTGTAACCACCCCCTAACCTTCTTATACTGCTACCCCTGATAGTATCAAATCAACATAATGTAGTTGAGAGTAACAAACCTACCGGATATTCAACAGCCCAAACATTTTGAGATTCCGGAAAGAATTCATAGAAACTGGTTTTCCTCCCGACATCTTGAGCGTATTTTCCCGAAGTTATTGCACGATTTACCCTGTATGCAGTGCAAGTAAGTGAAACAAAAGAAAGTACATAGAAATTCATCGAGTTAAATTAGTGATCTTTTTTGCATGTCTTTTTTTTTTCTAGTCGCTTAGTTTCATATTGTTTTGGCCAACTCTTTGCCTACAATAAAAGGGATATACACCAGAAATGATGAGTAACTGGCCCCTCTCCCGTTAAAATTATTATCAATTAAAGGGGTCTCATAGCTACCATTTTCAGGTTGGCCCCTGTTGAGAAGTAAACATAAACTAGAGTCAACAGAATCGGGAAACAAACCTTTTGGCGTTTTTATGCGAATTAGCTAATTTGCGTATGCTTATATCACAAAATTGACACAATTACAGTCATTTTTGTGGAATTTGTCGTATTTTTGGTGCCGAGGTTGATATAGTTTGGACAATGTTTGACATTTTTGTAACAGTAGTTACAAAACTTGATACAGAAAGGTACAGTTACAAAACTAACACAATTTTCAGATTTCCTTGTGAAAGTTGCCACATTTTGGTACCAAGGTCGATATACTTAAGACAATGTTTGACAATTTTTAAGATTTTGACTGGAAATGACCCCTTAATGACCTTTGATCCCTTATCTGTGAATACCCTATATGCGCCGACCAAAGTCGAGTCACGTGACTTAACCATGCCTCGTTCCATCGCATGTTGTTTGTAGAAGATGATACAATTTAAAGAGAAATCTCGTTTTTGACCTATGTAGCTAGGTCATGTCAAAGTCAAATGGAAAGTGTTGAGTAGCCCAGTGCCGTCATTTGGTGTAAGTATGTGCACACAACACGAACATACCAGTCCGATTGCTAGCCTTGACCTAAACATTCTGAACATCCTAGGGACATTAGCTAATGTCAATTCATCTGTGCAATTAGCGTCACTCATCTATGTAGTTTGTTGCCGAAGATGCAATTTTAAGGTATTTTGTCTCAGACAGGAAGTAAACACTTAAAGACCTTTGACCCCAAATAAAAAACATTATACAATGCGTAACAACAATTAATGTGTGAACATACCGGCAACTTTGCTGGGTAAAAATTGTTGATAGTATTTTGATATATACCGGAAGTGAGCCATTAATGACCTCTGATCCCAAATAAACATACCACATACAGTTGGTAATAATATTTCATATGTGAACATACCGTCACTGTGGTATGTTTCACCTGGCTAATAAGAATTGTTAAATGTATTTTATTTTAAACTGAAAGTGACCCCTTAAAGACCTTTTACCCCAGCTTTGTGAACACCCTATAGACACTGGCTAATGGCAATGCATATGCAAGTGGCGTCACCCTGCTATGTTGTTGGTGGCAAAATATGCATTTTGAATATTTTTTATTGGACCGGAAGTGACCCCTTAATGACCTTTGACCCTAAAATTGTTAATACCTAATAGATATTGAATATTAAATAATAATGCTTATTTGCAAGTGTCGTCACTCTACCTTTAGACCGAATTTAATGTTTGAATTTTTAAATTTTCAGACCGTAAATGGCCCTCGTAATGATATTTGACCCCAAATCTGTGAACATCCTATAGACAATGGATAATGTCAATGCATGTGTGCAAGTGGCGTCACTCTGCTATGTTATCTGTAGAAGAAGCCTTTTTAGTGTCAAAAATCACGTTTTTGACCGTAAACCTGAAGTAGTTACCCTTTAATGACATTTGACCCCATATATGTGAATACGCCAAAGGCAAAGCCTAACAACAATGTACAGTTGCAAGTGGCTTCACTGTGCGATGTTGCTTGTGAGAGAAGAAGCAGATTGTCAGAAGAAAGAAGAACTAGACAGCTGTGGTCTAAGACCATAAACATAATTATAGACATTGGCAAATACCAATGCTTGTGTGCATTTGGTATCACTCTGCCATGTTATTTGTGGCAAAAGGGGCATTTTGAATGCTTTTCGTCTCGGACCGGAAGTGACTCCTTAATGACATTTGACCCCAAATAAAAAATACCTAGTGTACACTGGGTAACATTAATCCATATGTGAATATACTGTCACTTTGCTATGTTTTTCTTGCTAGATAAAATTCGTTTTATACCGGAAGTGACCCCTTAATAGCCTTTGACCTCAAATCTGTGTATGATTCATAGACACTGGGTTCTAGCAATGCATGTTACGTCACTGAACTACGTAATTTGTTTGAGGAGTAGCATTTTAAAGGTATTTCGTTTTATACCGGAAGCGACCCCTTAATGACCTTACTGAACCCAAACAAAAATACCACCTACATTGGATGAACACAATGACCTTGAAATGACCTCAATCATATATTGAATCATATCATGATCACATATACTAATTTTCGTTCGAATTGGACAAATTTTAAAATTATACCCCTTTTGACCCCAAAAACAAACCCCATCCCATGCTCAAGCCAAATCTGATTATAACCCTATATGCGCCAAATGGCATAGTCATTATTCTGATGATCACAGCACTTAATATGCAGCAAAGAAGCAAGTGAATTTTAAGGTGATTCAGTAATCAACCCTTTGTGACCCCTGCATGACCTTGGACTTAAAAGCAGGGTTTTACCTATAGACACCAGCTAATGTCAGTGCATGTGTATCAATCTTATCTCTGCACTATGTAATCTGTAGGAAGGTATTTTGGTTATGCACCAATTAATTGATATTTACTTTCAATATATTTATGTGAGTATCATAATAGTAGTATCATCTGCGAATAATATAAAGTCTAATACATCTGATGTGTTGATAATATCGTTTACATACAGAATGAATAATAAGGGACCCAGTATAGAACTTGGAGGAACACCGCAAATAATATCTTTAAGTTTTGATTCACACGAGTTGTAATTTGTACATAATTCATTTATGTTGCTTAAATAATAAGTGAACCACTGAAGTACGATACCACGAAAACCATAGTGTTCCAATTTATGAATCAATATGCTATGGTCAATAGTGTCAAAGGATTTGGAAATGTCTAAGAATATTCCAATTGTGGTTTCATTTCTTTCAACGGCATAGTTAATTTTGTCAACTAGTTGTTTCGAAAACCAAACTGCTTACCATTTAGTATTTTTTTACTATCTATATACGCAATACACTTTCATTTGAACATTTCTTTAATGGAATACATTCATCATATATTACTCTAGGCTCTATGGGGGAGTTCGTGGCCATCTCTGTTTTACTCAGTCACCCATGATTTTATTGTTGTACAAGTCAAGGGCTTTCAGAAAAACTTGGGTGATTGATCTGAATTTGCCTAACTTTTTCAATAGAGGGCGGTTTTTTTTTTCAAAATTGCCGCCAAAATTATTACTTTTGACAATATCTCAGTTTCTGGAGTGCGTAGAGACACGATTTTGGTGTCTATACCTATGTTTTTACTACCAAGAATCCAATAAGACCAGTTGTTAAGTCACTGGCACCTCTTTTGAGGCAGCCATCTTGAATTTCAAAATGGCCACCAAAATTAAAATTGTTATTTATAACTTAGTTATTTATAAGCAAAGAGCCATAATTTTGGTGGCTATCTAATAGTGTCCAATGGGAGCATTAAGAATATCTTATTCATCAAGTTTAACATCTACATGATTTTGTCCATGCTTAAAATGCATTTTATATGGTATAATACTATTCAAATCAGACCTAAGCTCACATGACTATTAAGTTTCGTCTGGTCGACAGAGTTTCTGAGCCTCCGAAACTGTCATTATTAGGCATTAGGCAGTTAAACTTAGGTTGTGATTGAAAGAAAACCGTACCGATTTACATTTGATTTGTAAGGAACTTGATTATCTTCAATAATACTAGCCCATAATAATAGTTCATATATCTTGTCTATCAGGTCAGTTATGTCAGGTCTGTCTTCTGACACTTGCAGAATACACTGCATTTTACCATTGCCGCACGGCAAGGACATGTTACACAAGCACATTTGCCGCAATGACACACCCCACCATGGACATATCACGCAAGAATGCATGCAATGTACACTAGTGTTTCCAGCAGCAGTTAATTTTGGCTTGACGGCCAGAACGTTGACATGTCCTTTGGAATTGGTGTAGATAGCTCAATTGAGCTCAGTACCACTGGAGTTGTGCTGCATCTCCTCAACCTCTCTGTATCTTTCACCGATGGGTCGTCATGGGAAATGTCAAAGATATAATCACATCTGCCATGGTGATGCTACAGAGAGGTTGTTTCTGCAAATTTTGAGAGCAGATCAGAGAAGCTTGTAAGTCCTGATCGAGGCACTCTGTTGGTTGCTGCCATGACATGTATCAGGAAGGCTGAATCATCTTTATGCCGGTAGTAATAGTCATCAGGCTTGAGGGTTTCCTCTAATTCCCCAACAAGTTGGCTCTTTTCTGGTTTGGTCATTAAACCGTCATCACCAAACAACAATAGAAAAGGTACGACATAATATGTCAGAAGATCATCAGTGCCAAGACCTCCATCTCTAGCCACATCGATGGATTTGTCAGTCATATTCATGGCTGTGATGACTTTCTGGACTGTTCTCTTGGGTTTCAGAAGATCATCAGTGCCAAGACATATATCTCTAGCCACTTCGATGGATTTGTCAGTCATATTCATGGCTGCGATGACTTTCGGGACTGTTCTCTTGGGTTTGTCTATATGATTGAGGCCGTTGTTTTGAGATTCCCTCTGTGAGTAGTGTCTTTCAGTTTTACAGATTTCTTGATTATTCTTTCACTGTGGAAAGCCTGATATTTGTTCTTCCCTTTTTCAGACGCATTTAGTACATCGTTTCTGATTTCTGATGTCATCACCAACGGTGACTCTCTCTTTTCAACAGTAGACTTCGGTTATATATATAAATGCGCTTTTATAAATGCGCACGTGACCATATGGCCAGTGCCGTATTTGCATTACATCACTGTCAATCACTGAAATGACGACCATTGAGGGAGTGGCTACAGTTGTGACCTTGTTTCGTGGCTAGCACTGGTAATGAACATTGGCTGGAGGTTCGATGCTACAAATTTGCAAGGATAAATCATGGATATCGAAGGATCATGATTATTGCACAGCACCCCCCCCCTCCCATGCACAAACATAACTAATTTTTATTTATTTATTTAATTTTTATTTTATTTTTAATTTTAATTTTTTTATTTATTTATTATTACTTATGTACTTAGGCGACGAAAAAAGAAAACCCTGTTCTACGGGCAAGACCGACCCAGATTTTGAACAAATTGGGAAATACATTTTTTCGGTACAAATTAATGCCGACCCAAATTTCTGAAATTTCAGGAACAATTTTTTTAATTTTCTCAAATTGCAAATAATTTACAGATTTTGGTGATGTTTTGGGTTATTTTAACAACAACAAAACAACTGACCGACCGACCCTAATTGAAAGGTCCGTCCGCCCGTAGAACAGGGTTTCTTTTTTTTAGCCTTACAATTTTATAAATATTATTGGTTCCGGCTAGGCAAAACCCACCCTCCCCCCTTTTACACTCATAAATTACTTGTTTTTGCTAAGTTTCCCCTTCCGTGTAAAGTAAAACTTTATAAGCCGTTTGAACCGAATTGAACAAAATTGACGTATACAATTGAATATATGAATACAAAAGCCACCTAAGTCCATACTTTGGCCAAATTGAGTTAAGCATGGGAAATTGTTGCTATACATAGGCCTATCATATGCATGAAAGAACAACTCAAATTCATTCTCTGTGTCTATTGGGCATGTGAAAAATAGCATGTATGAAAGAATCACCCAATTCCATGATTTGAGTCTTGTAACACATTGATTGAAATCCAGTATGTATAAAAGTCCACTTGTAACACATTCATTGCTAGAGAATGACTTTTGAACAAAAAATGGGTTTAATAAAGGAAAGTGTGTGGTTTATATTACATGGCAGAATGCTTATCAACATTATACATACCTGTGTGCTTTATTTTGTATTATCTTACTAGTGGTAATCTCATTCTAACATTGTTGTCTTTGTATATGATTCAAAAAACCATATGGATTCAAAGTCCAAAATTTAAAATGAACCCCACGAAGTCCCTGAAATGCTAATCGTCATACCTAATACAGGTTAATCCACTCATTTGCACGTAAAACTTACCATATTGACCAGGTAAATCTAACTGAAGGAATTAAAATGATACACGGGTTTTTCTCTCAAAATAACTTCGCATGGACTTAGGTGGCTTTTGTATTCATGTATTCAATTGAATACCTGAGTGGAAGAAGGGCCCAACTCCATCAAAACTGTTTTTGAGATATAAAGAAAAAACTTAATATTTGGAAAAGTTTTATAGGCAGAACGTTGTTATCTTCAGGGGACCTTTAATACATGAACATACAATAATACATACATTCGAAATTATATATGATGTTTCCATGGCAACGGTACAGGTCTTAATACGAGCTGGAGTTTTGATATGATTGATATGATTTTATTAACCTGCACAACATCGCGGCCAAACAGCCGAATTGCATTATACAATAAACAAATATTATGAAAGAAATCAAATACACATAATTATAAAGCAAAAAAAAAGAAGCAAATTGGCATGGAAAAACAGCAGAGAGATGCAAAAGGGCACAATGGGAAGCCACCAGCACACAAGCTACTACTGCTTATTCAACAGATTAATGTAGTAGGGAATGGGGCTTTCAGCAAATCTGCTTGTGCGTGCACGCAATTTGGAGATATGGGCTGCATTTCTCAGCTGTCTTCCATGGACTTCACTTCTACTAGGAGGGAGCAACATGTTGGTACGCTCTGATTTAGCAAGCGATTGCGCGAACTTAATTGATCATGCCGGAGAAAGCCAGGCAGTGGCAGGAACATCAAGGTTGTCCGAATTTGCCCATATTTGGTGTAGTAGGGGTGTTTGATGAAACATTCTCACTGAAACTTTTTCAGGATTCTGACCCCCCTTGTTAAGGGTTTATAGCCCTTATATGTTTTGGTACAATCTACACCCTTAAAAATGGATGAATTTTTACTGAATTTAAGCCAATTTTGTATTCTCATTTTTTCACAAGTGGTTGAAGTTATTTAAGTAAATTAAGTATTTGTAGGAAACATCTACCCCGGGCATTACAGGAAACAATTGACATTCAACCAACCCCTATCATTTGGCTCTAGGGGGTGTCTAAACATACCCCCCTCAAAATGTCTTAAAAAATTGAATTTTTAGTTGATGAATTCAAATGCAAATATAAAAAATATGCATCAACATTTTGAATTTTTGTTGGTGTCATTAGAGTGACCCAACATGTGGCTGTGAGAAACAAATTAGAATATCTTGGGGCGGTGTTGCTTTTTTTAGAAAATATAGTGTTTCTATGTGGTATTTTTAGCAATATTACAAACTGAAAATATTGTAATATTAATGAAATACATGATTATTTCAACTACATACTTTATTTAGAGCTGGTTATTAAGTTGTGTAAGGTTTTAAACTTTAATATCATGGATAACAAAAGCAAAATGTTACTAACATTTAAGTGTTTCTAGATTTTATTCGATCTAAAATGAGAAAAGCCTAAAATACTTGGTCAAACACTCGGGAATTTTAAAGAACAGTTTGATTGAACAAACCGTTTATGAACAGATTCAATCAAAAGTAAGAAATAAGCAATTATTTGGTAAGCAGCACTCCCTTAGGATTTAAATCATGATCATACAACATTACTTAGCATCAACATATAAATATTAAATGAATTGACAAGCATATATCTATATATAGAATATACACCCTAATCTTGTTTTGTTTTCATCTTCCTCCAAATGAACCAACCTTAGGCTGTAGGCCTAGACTGTGGGAAACAAATCAGATTATCTTTGGATGGTATTGCTTGGTTTAATAGATAATTCAGTGTTTCTATATGGTATTTTAGCAAGATCACAAAACTGAAAATCTCCGTTAAGGAAGCACATGTCTTTTAAGGTATTTCTTCATTATAAAGTTGACTAAAGTTACCAAGCTGATAATAAATGGAACAATAAACATTACTAAACCTTTAAAATGTAGATGTTTCTATATCTCATTTGATTAAACAATCATAAAGCTGAAAGATATCGTATGTCTTTCATGCATTATGCCATGTTGCACGTATACTAAAATCGAATGAACATGATGTATGCCAGAATCTTATGCAAGAATAGTATCATAAGAATAAATATTCTTAAGTAGATCTTGAGGTTCATTTGCTTCAGCAACAAGTGTCAACATTATTTTCGAGTTGACTTGGCAACTAAAGGTCTTGTTTGGAGCTGAAAGTGCAAAGTTACATTCCTCTAAGCCATCTACAAATTGTCACAAGGTAGATTGGCTGTGCACTTATTTGCTTTGTTTCACAATCAGCCTATTAATAATATAATGTAAGAAAACAAAATTATCGTGGCATTGTTGAAAATGTCTATTAACAAGTTACAAAGTAACCACTAAAGAAAAATACAAAGCAGGATACTGGCAATATTAATTTTTGGTATCTCAAATGGAAATCTGTTACTTTTTGTTGGACATTGCAAAAAAGACAAGTTATATTGATTTTTTTACATAAATCCTTGAGATGTGCGGTTGGGTGCTAATCTAGACAAAAGAAGAGTCTAAATTGTACGGTCCTAAATTCGCGGTAAATTGTACGGCTTCAATTGACTTGTGTTTGGTGTACATTGTACATGCACTTACACCTAGACGTAAGTGGCTCGTAAAAATTGTCTTGCATTGAAATAATACTAACCATTTGCCAAGTTATAAGCAAAAGTCTTTCATATTGGCGATGAAACGAACGTCTAAAATAGTCAAATATCTCCTAATGAGGCGCATACACGTGGTGATTTGGTAATCATGTTTTATATTGAAATGCAATACAAAAGAATTGCATTGGAGCAAAGATAATGTATTCTATTCATTCGTACCAATGGCAAGCTAATCTGATAATTGGTTTGGTCTATATGCAAGCAGAGAAGATGTAAAGAAAATGAGATAGATCCAGCTATCCTCAAACAAAATATGTGTGTTGCCGCTCATTCAAAAGCAATCACGCTACTTAGGTTTAACAATAAAATACAACAAAAGGGTTCGAACCCATGACGGGTGTGATACACAAGTTGCTGCTTACTAGTTTTAGGGAAAGGTCAGTGTCTGTATACCATCAATACTATGCATACCATGCATGCAGATCCTAACATCCAGTTTATTTCAAATAAAATATGACCGAAGTTCCATGGCAAATAATAATGTTGCACGCTTGGTTACGCTTTCAACCTCTACGATTTATGATACAGACTATTTTCAATTATCAAAATATCTTTATTAGGTTTGCAGGAAATGACAGGAAAATACATAAAACAATAAAATATAGATGATCAAAAATCATCCCTTTTCTAACAAAATCCTAAAACACTCTCCTAAATAATTAATTTATGTTCCAAAATGGACGGAATTTTGTGGAATCTTTACAAAACTACATTTCTTTCTTATAGTATCCACGTGTGGTATCCCTTCGGAGCAACATCAGGTACTTAACACACACGTGTCATACTTTCAAGGGATTCTCTATAGAAACATTGGATATGGTTTCAATTCTGGAGTGAAAATTAATCAACCGTAGTCGGCAACACACATCACATCAAAGGCTACTTTCAAGTAGATGTGTAACTACTTGAGAATAAAGGACTATGGATAGGTGCGACAGGATTACCTACGGGATTATCTCAAGGATATAATTCCGTTCTCCCTCCTTTCTTTACATCTTCTCTGATGCAGGGCTCGGGTTTATTTTAAATGTTTATTTTTGCAGAGCTTATTTTCAGTCATGGATCATACTGATAAATTTCGCAAGGGATGGAGAGGGAGGGAGGGAGGGAGGGATGGAAATACTTGAGACTGAACAAGGGAGAGTGGGGGGGTGAGGAAGAAAGAGAGGAGAGGGAGAGACTGAAAGACTAGAAAGAGAAGAACTCGATAGGAGAGAGTAGGGACTGGGGAGGGAGGTGGGAGACTGATCATGGGGGGGGGGGGACAAGAGGAAGCAAAATAGGGAGATAGACATTGATGGAAGGGCGACACCATGGCCATGTACAAGTGCTTTGGGATTCGACAGGCTCATAAGCGGGCCTTTTGTGATTTTAGGGCTTATTTCCCAGCAAACACAAAAACGTTTTTAAAACGTTTTAAATAAGTGATATTTTGGGTTTTGGTTTAGGTAAAAACGTTTTAATAACATTAAAATGTCGGGTTATATAGAGGTCATGAAATCGTTTTAAAACGTTTTATATGAAAACACACTACAACAATATTTTTAAAATGTTTTCGAAATATCATTGTAAACTATTTTTGCAAACATTTTTGGCCAACTATTTTGCCAACACTTAAATGACATTATGTTAAAATATTTGCACCCAGCAAACACAGAAATGTTCTTAAAATGTTTTTTTACAAAACGTTTAAATAACATTTAAATGTCGGGTTATATAAAGGTCGTGAAAACATTTTAAAAACGTTATTGTAAATATTTTGGGCAAACATTTTTTGCATAATATTTTTTCAACCCAAAATAACATTCTGTTTAGAATGATTTGTACCAAGTTTTCAAACATGTTTTTGGAATGTTATTTAAACGTTTTTATACCCTTTATGTAACCCGACATTTAACTGTTTTCTGTAAAACATTTGTGTTTGCTGTGCATTAAATTACCAACAAATGTTATTTAATGTTATGAAAACGTTTTATACCTTTAATGTACCCTAATATATAACCCGACATTTAAACGTTTTCTGACAACCTTTTATAACCTTTTGCGAATGATGTCGAAAACGTTTTGTGTTTGCTGGGTTGCAACGTTTTTACAGAAAAAAAGTGGACTTTGTCATTCGGATTGGCATGCATTTTGTCAAATTAATATAGATCAATTTACCAATGTTAAAGACGAGAGGGCGCTAGGCCATTAAAAACACTGGTGTTAACATAATTAAGAGATAATCCCGTAGGTAATCCTGTCGCACCTATTCATAGTCCTTTATTCTCAAGTAGTTACACATCTACTTGAAAGTAGCCTTTGATGTGATGTGTGTTGCCGACTACGGTTGATTAATTTATCAATATGATTCATGACGGAAAATAAGCTCTGCAAAAGCAAACATTTAAAATAAACCAGAGTCTTGCATATAGGCCCAACCAATTATGAGATTAGCTTGTCATCGTTACGAATGAATATAATAAATTATCTTTGCTCCAATGTAATTATTTTGTATTGCATTTCAATATAAAACATGATTACCAAATCACCACTTGTACGCGCCTCATTGGGAGATATTTGACTATTTTAGACGCTCGTCTCATCGCCAATATGAAAGACTTTTTGCTTATAACTTGGCAACATGGTTAGTACAGGGTGGCCGAGAATGATCTATACCGGGAAAGTATGAAGGGCATTAATATTGGTAGTATTGTTTTATAGATTTTCAAAACCCTAAATTCACCATTTTTACGCAATGTAAACCTTTGACCTCTGAGGCCAAGATGTACAAAGGATAAATCTACGGGGTAGGGCCCATAAGTGAACCACATATGGGCCTGTAGTTTTAGCGCTAGCTCTGTCAATCTGTTGCCCCTTATTTTAACATTTGGGGCCCTGTGGCCCATAATATATGACATATGGGGCTCATGTATACTTGTATATATAGAGTACCCCTGGGGCTATCAGTGTACCAACTCAGGGCCCTGAGGCTGCTTTATTTGATGAGAAACGGCACGCTTTGTATTTTTACATTTGGGGCCCGTGACCTTTAACCTCTGGGGCCAAGATGGGCAAAGGATAAATCTACGGGGTAGGGCCCATACGTGGCCACATATGGGCCCTGTGGCCCTTGTAGTTTTAGCGCTAGCCTTGACAGAATGTTGTGTTTGATGGAGGAAGAGGAGAAGGAGAAGAAACCATAGAATGGCAATATACCCGTTCGGGTATAAAAACGGATACGGATACGGAAACATAAACTGAAAAGATAAAACGACGGTATGGGTCTTTTTTATCTTTTCAGTTTACGTAAGTCTATTGTTCAGATACGAAAACGCAAGGGATTCAGTAAGTTACTGTAATCTGACTTCATTGTTAACTCTGAAGTACCAATCAGCTTATTTCAATAGAGGTGATTGCCTGTGTCAATATTAAAAGGCCGGAGATCACAGATGCCTGACCGGTGTTTTAATGGTCTAGCGCCCTCTCGTGTTTGACATTGATAAATTGATTCACATTATTATCACGTATTATTCATGCTTATTCATGTATTGTTTAAACCTAGTAATATTAATATTAAAGCGATAAACACTAATAAAGGAAATAAAATTAATACTGGTAATGCATTACTGGATGATGAGAAACAAAATAATGAAAAAATAATTACAAAATGGTGTTCAAGTTCACATAGTCAATACAAAGATAATTTTGACATCCATAAAATTAATGAATTTCACAAGAAGTTGAATGACATTTGCTTTGAGGATACAACTCAATTAGATATTGATAAATTATCTGATGAATTTTGTGAATTACTTATCGCACCAGCTGTTAAAACAGGTATTTCAAAAAAAAAAAAAAAAAAGAGTAGACAAACTAAAACTAACAGAATTGGAAGTTCCAGTTCAAATAATAAACCTTGGTTTGATTTGAAGTGTAGACAAAAACGTGCTGATTTTATGAAACTTAAAAATAAATTGTCAAAAACCAAAACAAATGAATCTAAACTAAAGCTGAAGATTGAAACTAAAAAGTATAAAAATTTCATCAAAAGAGCAAAAAAAGATTTGTTAAAGAAATTTTCATCTAAACTTAGAAATTGTAATACTAATAACCCAAAGGAATTTTGGAATTTAATTAACAAAGCTGACTGCAAGACAAAGAAATGTGATATTAATATTGATATTAATGAATTACATGATTACTTTAGTAATCTTGGTAATGATGTAAATGTAAATAAAAGTAATTTTGATCCTAGAACTATTAATCACTCTATTAATGACTTTATCAACAGCCCAATATTGCTTGATGAAGTCCATAATGCAAAAAATAAACTGAAAAACAACAAATCTTGTGGAGCTGGTCTCATTATCAACGAATTTATTAAGTACTGTCCGGACTCTGTAATTTCTCTAATTACAAAATTGTTCAATGTTGTGCTAGATACAGGTTTAATTCCAGAGTCCTGGTGTCTAAGATATATAATTCCAATTTATAAAAATAAAGGTGCTACAACTGACCTAAACAACTATTGGGGCATCACACTTCTTAGTTGTATTGGTAAGATGTTAACCTCTGTGCTAAATTCTCGCATTTCTAGCTACATTGAAGGTGTCGGTGTCCTTGGCGAAGAACAAGCCGGGTTTCGAGAAGGTTATTCTACACTTGACCATGTTTTCACACTTCATGCTATTATTGATATGTATTTAAAGCAAAAGAAAAAACTCTTTTGTGCTTTCGTTGACTATAAAAAAAAGGCTTTCGACATGGTAAATATATCCTCATTATGGTCGAAGTTAATTTCTAATGGTGTTAATGGTAAAGTAATAACTGTTATCTATAATATGTATGCTCAGGCCAAGTCATGTATCAAGTTAAACGACTCTTTATCTAATGTATTCAGTAGTAAAGTTGGTGTTCGCCAGGGCGAAAACTTGTCTCCATTATTATTCTCTATTTTTCTCAATGACCTAGAAACCTCTATCAGAAGAGATGGAGTTCAAGGATTGATTAACCTCAACAAAATGGTATTAAATAATTTAAGCAACGATGATATTGAAATATGGCTTAAATTATATGTCTTATTATATGCTGATGACACAATTATTTTATCTGATAATGAACAAGATCTTCAAAATGCTCTCAATTCTCTGTATAGTTATTGTCAAACATGGAATCTTGCTGTTAACTCAAGCAAAACAAAAGTTGTAATATTTTCTCGTGGGAAAATCAGAAGAAAACCATTATTCCACTATGGTAATGAGAAGCTAATTGTTTGTGATGATTATAATTATCTTGGGATAGTTTTTAATTATAACGGAAAGTTTAAAAAAAGTATTAATAAACAAGTCAGCCAGGCAAGGCATGCTATGTTTGCATTATTGACCAAGTCAATCAGACTTCATTTACCAATTGATATCACTTGCAAACTCTTTGACGCACTAGTCTTGCCAATATTACTTTATGGAAGCGAAATTTGGGGTGTAGAAAATATTAACCAAATTGAGATATTTTATCGAAACTTTCTCAGAAGGCTTCTCAAAGTAAATAAGAAAACTGTTAATTGTATGTTATATGGAGAAACCGGTAAATATAAACTGCAAAGCATAATTGATAAAAAAAAATGATCAACTTCTGGAGTAGACTTGTAACTGGTAAAAAGAGTAAATATTCTTTAACATTGTATTGTCTTATCAAAACTGTACATGAAAAGAATGATAATACACATCAATTTGGATGGATTAACAAAATCAAACTCATTCTGAATCAAAATGGTTTTGGATGCATTTGGTTGAATCAGGGTAATCATAATTCAACTTGGCTTAAAGGTGCTCTTGATCAGCGTATCAGTGATATTGATGAACAAAACTGGCTCAATGATGTAAATAGTAACAGAATCTGCCTCAATTACAGGATATTCAAAGAAAACAAATCAATTGAATATTACCTTGTTAACTTAGATTATAGTAATAGATTAGCATTGTGTAAGTTTAGATGTAGTAATATTAGAATACATGTAAATCTAAAAAGATTTAACAATGAAGTTAGCGACATTTGTAACCTTTGCTCAAAAGACTTAGTGGGTGATGAAATGCATTATCTCTTTACCTGTAGTTTCTTTAAAAGTGATAGAGAAAAGTATATCAGTAAACATTACTACAAAAACCCAAATACTCTGAAAATGCACAAACTTTTAAATTCTACAAACAATACTGAGCTCAAAAATTTATGCAAATTCATTAAAATTATCATTAAAACATTTTCATGATTCAACTCACTTATCTTTCATCCTTTTGTGAATATTGTTGTATGGTTTAAAAATTGGTATTATTACTTGTGTGCTTAAATATTTTATTTTATCTTCACCCTGTACATCAAATTTTATTTATATTTGTTCAGAAATGTATTTTCTTTTATAGCAAACAACATTAATTAGTATTAGTCTTTAACAAGTAAAATCTGTATTACATAATACATTGTACCTCTAAGAAATTACATGTACATGTATGTATCTTTTTTGACTGCACTATTTGGCGCCATTGCGCCCTCTGTTGTCTTTGTAATGTTTATGCATCTTTCATACCCCGGAAGGTGTCGACAAGGATTAATAAAAGTTCGTCATTTGACGGACACCATACCATACCATACCATACCATACCATACCATACCATACCATACCATACCATACCATACCATACCATACCATACCATACTGTACCATACCATACCATACCATACCATACCATCATGATTATGACAAAATGCCAATCCGAATGAAAAGGTCCACCTTTTTTTGTAAAAACGTTGAAAATCACAAAGGGTCCGCTTATGAACATGTCGCACCCCAATGCACATGTGCAGGGCCAAAGTGCCGCCCTTCCCTCGTATCAATGTATATCTCCCTATTGTGCTTCATCCCCCTCCAAATAATCAGCCTCCCCACACACCGTCATCGTCCCTATATCTTCGTATCAACAATTGCCGTGATAGTACGATGAATCCTCACGTTTTTCAACAGCTACGCATGGTGATTTTATTCGAGATAGGCCGAGCGACTTAGGCTAAGCATACAATTTGAGATTTTGAGAGCCTGCCACACTGTTTCTATTCTATGTTTTTACGATGTTCGCATGATCAGTATATGGCTGGCCGTAACCGCCACAACGTGGAGCTGCTACGCGTAGCTTACTTTTCGCTTCGCGGAGCTAAATTGACCAATCATGTTAGATCTTTTCATTACGCGGAGCCAGTGGATGCATCCTCGTTCCAGAGAGAGAAAACTCTTGCCAAAATTAATGTTTACTATGGGGATTTTAAATGAATCGATTGTAAATACACCACGACCAGTTGTACAGGATCAATGCCATTGTTTGATTAGTGTATAGTCAATGTTACCTTGCATACACGTGTCATGTGTGTGGCGTGTTTGTTTGTGTGTTTGTTTGTCTACTGTGTCAGCACCCACGGTACTGATACTGTCATACTATCACGGTGATCATATTGTTGAATGTTGTTGACTTTAAAATAATCATGATGCAGTCATGTCTACAGTAGAATTCACCACGACCTTTGATGGACTTAAACCCCATTAAAAGCTATTAAACCAAGATAACACTCAATGAAAACAGCTCAACTATGTTACATCAGATCTTCTCTGGTTAAATACACACTGCACTTGTGTCTGTTTAACCTGTGCAATGAGCAATGAGCTGGTATTATAGTTTCAGTTGGGTGAACGATTATAAAGCGAACGCAAGGTAACAATACTGTGGGCTTTTGTTTACGAAATGAGACAATAGTCTGCTTATTGTTAACCAGCGTTCTTGAAAATGAGAAGCTTAATGACTTAACACGGTTTAGAAATAATTTCTTCATATTTTTGGGTGTTATCTGTCGTTTACATATCCTTCCTAAAACACTAAAGTACCGATATTTCCAAACACCTAAATTAGCTAAAAATTTAGGACATGTTACAAAACTATATTTTCTAGAATTTCAGAGAATACTTTAAATATTGGCCGGTTATTTTTTACACATTGACGTCAACTAGGGAATGGCCTATACTTCTAACATACACTATTTGTAGAGGTCACGCGTCAATGGTGAGCGCACTGAGTATTGTGTATAGGAAAACGGACAGTAACTACAGTATGTATGGCCTACTACTAGTATATAAAGTAAATCCGAACTGGTTTGCAGTTTGCTGAAGGTCGAATTCCGCAGGGACACCGCGCAAGTTAGACAAATTAGCTCCCGGCGATACACTGCATGATCGCAGAACTGTGTGCATAGTTTACCACCACTCTGCTTAGCTATATAGTTATGTACAATACTGTATGAGTTTCTTATGAGTGCATGTCCATCTTAATAATAAGTCAGTTCGTACTTTTCATAAACTACTTTTTGAATCATAACTTTCGTGACCGAGGATATCTTGCAACTACGTGACGCTCGTCTGGCAAATTCTTAATGAATAAATTCGCTTCACGTAATGAGTAAGTCGTACTTAATTGGTCAGTTTTACCTCCGAGTAATGAAAAACTCTAACATGATCATGATTGGTCAATTTGGATCCACGGAGCAAAACGTCAGCTACGCGTAGCAGCTCCACGTTGTGGCGGTTGCGGCCTACCATATCAGTATCCCATATGATATTTCTATTGCAAGAAAATTTTGTTTGTTGTCAGGTTTTATCATAAAATACACTAACTGGAAATTAAATACACTAATTAGTGAGGACCGGTATTTTGCTGTGGATATGTTTAACTGCACTTTGCGGGTAAAAAAATTGAAATCCTGGGTAAAAATTGTGATCATATTCAACTCTTTGAGAAAATAATAATATAAAGGAAAGCATGTAAAATCCAGCTGCAATACAATGTACATTATTGACACACTATCACTCTCTTTATCTTCGTCAATAATAGAATTTCGATTTCAATCGATTTGAATACATTGCTCAGTTTTGAGTTTGTAGTTGACTACTAAGCGACCTAAGCGATCGATTGCTAGCCAATCAGATAGAACTCGGTGAAATACCACTCGCCCGTCGCTCACCAACGGAGTATTAAATTTATATTTATCGTATAGGACGTCGACACTGTGCCCCACTCTCTCCCCGGTCCCTACTCTCTCCTCTCAAGTTCTTCTCTTTCTAGTCTTTCCGTCTCTCTCTTTCTTCCTCACCCCTCCTACTCTTACTTGTTCAGTCTCAAGTATCCCCTCCCTCCCTCCCTCCCTCCCACCCCCTCTTTTGCGAAATTTATCAGTATGATCCATGCCTGAAAATAAGCTCTGCAAAAATGAACATTTAAAATAAACCCGAGTCTTGCATATAGGCCCAACCAATTATCAGATTAGCTTGCTGTTGATACGAATGAATAGAATACATTATCTTTGCTCCACTCTCTCCCCGATAGAGTGATAGATACAAATCAGCAAGTGAAGGTGAATGGAGAAGATGTGGAACAAGTTGACACTTTCAACTTTCTGGGATCACTAATAGACAATGCAGGGGGCAGTTCCCAGGAAATCAGAAGACGCCTAGCCATGGCAAGATCATCGGCAATTGCGTTGACAGATATATGGAAAGACAGAGGTATTTCTAAAGCTACCAAGATTCATATTATGGATGCTCTGGTTTTCCCGATTGCCTTGTATGGCTGTGAAACGTGGGCGGTTGGAATGACAGATAAGAAAAAGATCATGGCGTTTGAAATGTGGTGCTGGCGGAAGATGCTGAGAATATCTTGGAAAGAACATAAGACCAACGAATTTGTAAGAAACCAAATTGGAGACCATGCTTCCGTGTCCCAGAAAATAGATCGTTTTAAACTGGCGTATTTTGGCCACATTTCTAGAAGAGATGGTGACAGCATTGAGAAGATAATTATGCAAGGTCACATAGAAGGCAGTCGTAGAAGAGGTAGACAGAAGCTTAGATGGACTGATGGAATTAAACAATTAACAGGCCTTTCTCTCGTCGCAGCCCACCGTCTGGCTCAAGACAGAAGCTGCTGGAATACCATCATCAACAGGGTCACAAAGGGTCAGTCATGACCCATAGGACCACGACGACGACGACGATCTTTGCTCCAATGCAATTCTTTTTTGTATTGCATTTTAATAGAAAACATGATTACCACATTACCACTTGTACCCGCCTCGTGGTAGACTATGCCATAGTCTATTTTTGATAAATAAAAGCATGTTAATCATGATGAAAGCATTCAGTTGAACTCGAAATTATACTGATATTTAATACATCAAAATACTAGTATAAAATTGTTATGAAAAAGTTAATATAATTATATTAGTGACAGTAAAAGTAAAGTGGCTTATATTATTGAATGCAACATATCATAATGTCATAATTGTATTGGCACTTCAGTACTGAACAATTCTGATTTTAGAATCTGCCAGTTTATTAATCGCGAAATTCCAGGTTAAAAATAGACTATGGACATTCAATTAAAAACGTGATTTTGAACAGGCAAAGTCCCTAACACTCACACTGTCAATCATACTTGTTTATCAATCAAATTTAACCGCAAGCAAATACAAGACGCGCTCATTGACTTACTGACGCGTTCATGCAATTACACAACACAAAGGCGGCGTAGGCCACATACTTGTGTACCATGTAGTTATTAATGGTAATGACAGGTACCCGGAGGATTTAAACCATAACGAGATCTGGGCGACCAATCACAAGCCAGATCCATTTAAAGATGCATTACATCATCGCCAATTTTAGTACGCCAGATTTCCGACAATCTCATCCATATAAGCTCATAGACAGCCGTGTTAAGCATGTAAACCGCAATCCAATGTCAGTAGTCCACTTGGGAAGATAACAAACAGAGGGAGTAGGGTGACTGAAAAGATCAGATGTGAAAATTATCAATTGTGCACACATTAATTAAATCAGAGTTTTAAGCTTAAATACAATATCCAGAGTATGCACAATGGGCAAGTGGACTACGGGGTAGTCTAGCCTCATGGGAGATATTTGACCATTTCAGACGCTCGTTTCATCGCCAATATGAGAGACTTTTGCTTATAACTTGGCAACATGGTTAATATATTCAATGCAAGATTATTTTTACGAGCCACTTACGTCTAGGCGTAAGTGCATATACACCAAACACAAATAAATTTAAGCCGTAAACAATTTACTCTTATTTTGTCTCGATTAGCACCCAACCGCATATCTCAAGGTTTTATGTCAAAAATTAACATAACTTACCAAAACGAAAACTGAAGTCGTGTTCACACAGTCGGACTTAAATCACTTATTACCGGTCTTAAATTACGTCGGTAATAGTATCGGATATAAGTGGCAGTGTGAATTAGCGTCGGATATAACTATATCCGACGTAATGTGCTTTAAATCCGACAATTTGTTCACACAGTCGGACTTAAATTACGTCGGTAATAGTATCGGATATAAGTGGCAGTGTGAATGAGCGTCGGATATAAAAAAAAAATACTATATCCGACGTAATGTGCTTTAAATCCGAAAATTTAAGGCTGAAGATGACCAGGGTTAAGAGCTGTTAAGACCGATCGAAACGTTACGTCCGGTAATAGTAATTACATGTGGACATGCAGCACTATTGGGCTGTCGGATATAACTGTGAGTATATCACTCGCGCAAATTTTTAAGCAGAGTCATAGGCGTAGATCCGGGATGGGGGAATACATCCCCCAATATTTTGCCAGGGGGTGGTCCATACAATCACCCCCCCCCCATGTTGACGCCTGATAATGGGTTTCTGACCAAATTAACCTCATATTTGCCCATTTTTTGCCCCAAAAGTGCAAATTTTTGCGCGCTTTGCGCGCATTTATTCTACTTTTACACCATTATTAATTTCATCAGTTTAACTTTAAAATAGCACAATTATTCAAAAAAGAAATCTATGCCACTGAGCAGAGTAATTTACTGCGTGATGTCATCATGGCTGCAGCTGCAAATATTAATATAAATAAACGTAATAGAGGGGTCAATTGGAACGACAAGGGAACATTGGCTATCCTCAAAATTTGGAGAGACACGAAAAGTATTTCTGGGATAAAAAAAAGCTTTGGGAGTATATATAGCCACGCTATTATATGACAATGGGGGATTCCCCATACGGTCGGGGGAGCGGGGTGCACCGCTCAGTCCGACACGCCGCTAGTCCGACACGCCGCTAGTCCGACACGCCGCTAGTCCGACACGCCGCTAGTCCGAATCTAAAAAACACTTTTTAGTCCGACACTCCGCTAGTCCGAATTTAAAATACACTCTGCCAGTCCGACACGCCGCTGTCCGAATGTGAAATGCAATGCGCTAGTCCGACACTCCGCTAGGCCGAATATGAAAAACACTGCGCTAGTCCGAAACTGAACAACACGGCGCTAGTCCGAATCGGGAAAACACTCCTTCAGTCCGACACTGCGCTAGTCCGAATTTAAAAAGCATACCGCTAGTCCGAAACTGAAAACCACTGCGTAGTCCGAATCTGAAAAGCACTGCGGTAGTCCGAATCTGAAAAGCACTGCGCTAGTCCGAATATGAAAAACACTGCGCTAGTCCGAAATTCGGACTAGGGCAGTGTTTCTCAGATTTGGACTAGCGCAGTGTTTTTTGAATTCGGACTAGCGAAGTGCTTTTCAGATTCGGACTAGCAAAGTGCTTTTCAAATTCGGACTAAATTTTTTTTACTAGTCTCAAAACATATACAAATCACTGGCCTACAGTACATTTTACTTGGAGAAAAATCAACAAACACATGGTATTTGCTTCAAACAAGATTTAAAGTAATAATAAGCATAAAGAATAGATTCCTATTTAAATTTTTGTTTTCACTGATCACATTATCCCCTTTTAATTTCAAGCCAAACAAATGAGGTATACGAAGAAAATTGAGATTTCATTCCAGCGTCTTCATAATTTGCGTGTACTACATGTAATACTGCACGGAGCATCGCGCTCGACGTGTGTACATATAAGCTGACGTGACATCCACGGGACATGTTAGCAAGCACTCGATCGGTGAACTCTGAATATAACCGGGTCTCCCCGGTGATTTCTTGGGGGGGGCACAGCATCATCATGAGGTCAATAATTATATTTGTACAGACGAAATCACATGGAAATGTAAACGCACCATCAGCATAATCAGGCGCTGGATCAAAAATAAACTGAATTAATAAAATTCACCTCTAGAGATATCGTCCATTCCATTCAATGAAAAGAGTCATAATCCAGGATATTATTGAAGCTTGCACTCTCTCATTTTATCTATAGAATTGATTGAGCCACACACCACAAGAGTGAGTTAAATTCATACAATACATACAAGAGCAGATTTTTGATTTTTTCTGCCTCCGCAGGAGGTAGAGTTGCTTTGAAATTGACACCTAAAATGCCGCACATTGCGCGGCATGTAGGCCGATTGTACAAATTTATATTCTGACAAGTACTCTAATTTCCGCCCAATATCGAGAGCCCAATATATATCCCCACCTCTCTGCGCCATACATAAATTCGCCTATCGCCATTTCCGAATGTTCAAAAAGGTAATCACGCTTCCTCAGCATGTGCAATAAATTAGCATTAAAATTAATCTTATTCTCTAGGGATTCTAGAAACACCTAGCACGTAGCGACAATGGTGTGGGTCTATCAAGTTCATGAATTATGCATTAGAATTTTTTCAAACTCATATGTTGTATAATTGAAGACCGAATTATATAGACTAGCTTGCGTATGCCGTCCTGGCAACCAGACCAAAAATGCCATACTGCGCAGGTCAGCAACCAATCACGGCGCGCCTTTGTCATGACGTCAGACGCAAGCTAGTCTTTTTTAATTCGGTCTTTAATTATAGGTTGTAGCCTCAGCGCTCATCAGCAGCTTTATCGTTGAAGGCAAGTTGGAAAACCGTTATGCTGTGACAATGGGAATACACATCAAGCAAGGTTTAATTTCATGATTACATGAAATCTGATTATCAATGGAAAAACTTTGGCTGGAGAAGTTGAAGCTGACGTTCATGGCGACACTTTGGATGTGATAATTTGACATCATGGATTGTTTTGTGCAAAATTTGAGGTATTTTTGTGCCATTTAATATGCGGTGAGTCAGCAGGCCGACTGGCATGCAGGCTAGGCTCGACTAGGCCGCAATCACCGTGCATGCGTGTCTACATCATAATAATAGGTTGAAATGAGGGGATTGAAAAGACCGGCTAGCTATTTGATTTCTCTGCATACGAGATGTATGTGCTGTGCCGTGTTCAACGTACACACGGCATGTCATGATCATGATGATGTTGCATTTGAACTGCAATGTATGGTAGGCCTATGATACGCCTAGCCGCGCCTATGGCCGGCTTCATTGCTGTACTAAAGTATTGCAATTTTATTGCGTTGATATAATTCGGAATAATTCGTTTTAAAGTAGGCCCTATTTGCTTCCCCAATTCCCATGCGTGGTTGGTCATGTTGGTGGTATGTATGTCAGTTTTACATTCTACTGAGTAGGCTACTGTTGCAATATTTTTGCATGCATACCCATGACCGTTTCAAGACTATGACTGAGAAATTTGCTTTTTGTTTGTTAAGATAAAAATAAAAATAAAATGCAAGAATCATCTTTCCCCACACAATACTTCTTACAAACAAGGTGTTGATATTGGCCCTTTCGATGCAAAACAAAGCACAAATGAAGGAAAGAAAACAAAACAATAATGTTTTTGATATTTTATTCAATTACACATACAAAAAAGTAATGGCATATGAAAAGACCCCCCCCCTAAATATAATAATATTAATATTATTTTAGTCCTGAATACAAAATATAATAAACAAGCATAAAATAATCTTGATACAACTTAGGCCTATATTTAAAAAACAGAAACGGCTGCCTGCATCTGGAACTCTTCATATCTGAAAGTTTGAAGATCTTATTTCATACATCAGAATTATCTGCAAGATTGCAAGATGGCTTTAGGTGACCGTCGCCCTATTGGCTAATGCACAAATTAAGATTTTCTTTCTATTTAAATAATACTATAGTATGTTAAAGCTTATGCCCTGTAGATTTATACATTCGGTTCTTGAGATATGGCCTGTCAAAATGGCGCGAAACCAAAACAAAAAATTGGCAACAACTTTCTTTTTATTTTCTATATTTTTGACAAGTCCAGTTGCCAGATGATTTTCTAATTACATGCATGAATTATGCAAAGTAAAGATTTCAGATAATCAGATACAATTAAAAGAGCTATGGTACTGAGGCATGGTACATGGGTAGAACACACACTATAGGCCCTACTACAAAATTACGGTTGCGTTTTGGCAAATTTTGATTTGCATAATTAATTAGGGCCACTTATTAGAAAAGTTGATTAGGGCCCTACTTAATTATGCAAATGGAAATTTGCCAAAGGCATTCATGGGTTTTATATCTTATTTTGTAGCCGATCTGAACATTTTACTTTGTATAATTCTTGCAAAAATAATTAGAAAATAAGGCCTACCTGACAACATTGCATAACAAAAATAAAAGAAAGTTGTTGCCAACTTCTTGGTTACGTGCCATTTTGACAGGCCATATTTTGGTAACCGAATATCCGATTAAAATAAAATGTTCAGTCTTGTAATCAGGAGAGAATGGGGTCACATATTTCAATCAGACAAAAATCTATATCCAATAGCGTTACCTTAAAGCTAGCATCTTAGGTGTCTCCTTAACTAATAACAAAAGGTGCCCACTGGTATTTTTAAAGACATTTCTTGTTTGAGCTAATAAAAGTTCCGATTTTGATACAAGTTTGAAAGCTTTTGATATGAATAAAGAAGAGTTTCAAAATATTGAAAACATTGTTTATCGGTGTTTAAATTACAAAGGGGTTTTTCAATTTCATTGTTCTTTTTTAACTAATTGTTTTTGTCATTTAAACTCAATTTAAACTCAACCTTCAATTTTAATAAAATTGCATGAAAATAATTAGATTTAAGTTATTTAAGTTTCTAGTTTGCTTTATTTATTTATACCACTGTTCAGTATTGTAAATTGTTATAACATTCAAAGTTTAATTTATATTAATATTTAATTTCAAATAACCATTCGATTTTGCTTTTTGGACAAAACGGCATTGAACATAACTGAACGGTAATTGACATTTCTCGTCTTTTTAAAAAATATTCTGCACGTACTGAGAATGTTTGAATTTTGAAGTTATGCACTTGTAAAAGATGTTCAAAAAACATTTACTCTTAACATCAATTAATATCTTCATGAAAATGGCAAATCAGCAACCATTATGCGTTCATGTGCATCAAAATGACGAATGGCAATTGTAGGCTATCATGCTTGTGTTTGAAATCGACATCCTGTCTAAAGTATAAAAGGAAATAAACCAAAATTTCTTCAAATTAATTCAAAATATAGTGAAAAAGATAACAAAATACTTTTTAAGACCTAGAAAATAGCTATTTTGTGTTATGTACCCTTGACGTGCCGAGTCATGTGAGAGTATCAAAATTCAGGGACATCCACTAGTCTCAACACCCAGTCGCAAACGATGTTAGTAATGTTGGTGACGTGACCGGCGCAGCGGACATAATTTTGCGAGAAGGCTTAAGGCTTAAAAGTTGTTCTCAAAGCCGCCGCGCGCGTTCGTTTTTCTTAGCGCGTCCATGTCAGCTGAAACGGCAAATTATTTTTTTATTTCCTTTTTTATATAGTTTTTTGCCGTAAAATCATAAAATTCTGAGACACATTTGGAAAAAAAGTTAGTTGGCTCGATACGCGCACTGTTAAAGGCCCATTTAGCGATTTGCTCATCCGGACGAAAATACCATTAAAATTCAGATTTTGGTATGTTTGTCATTGTCATAGATGTGCTAACATAGCCTGCAAGTGGTTCAGCCAAAAGCTGTGTATTTACCGAATTTGTAATTTAGACACTGACGGTATCTAAATTAGCTACATGTATTTGAATGGGGCTTCAACTTCGTCAGTACTGCTGTTTTCTTCGTTTTTTGCCACATTTGTCATTTCAAAAATACCAAATGACAATTTGAATGACTTATCCTTCACTTTTAAGCAATTTATAAACAATTTTATTTTTTTACACATGCGCTGGCATCACTGAATTGGTCTTTAGGTTTAACACATTGATATTTGTATTGTGTAAATCAACCGCAATTTTATGTTGTGTACTTTTGAACACTCGAAAATGATATCTGAATTTTTGTGAGAGCATTTTGGTCTCTCACTTTTTAAGGAAGCATATATCGGGGGTAAGCATGGTAAGAGTGGCGCGGCGTATGCACAGAATTAATTCTGTGGGCGTATGTCAAATATAAATAGGGGGCGCTCTATCGACTAGTGGCATCAAAATAATGCTAGGACGTATGGTTAGCGCGTTCTGGGGACCCGAATTTTGGCCATGTCCCCACTTCTACGGTTTGGCAAGGAAGAGAGAGAGAGAGAGAGAAAAATACCTTTTAAAAGTGGGGACCTTTAAAATGACCTCATGAAGTAGTTCACATGTACTATACTACTAGTCCCCAGTTTGTTTGAGAGTATTTTGGTTTCTCGAAGGACCAGGGGGAACTCCCAATTTGGAGGTGACGCGTATGTAGGGCTGTAACCCAAGGACCCCATATTTTTATGAGTACATGCTCTGTCACTCAAAGACCCCATATTTTTCCTTTCGATCTGTCACCCAAAGATTTCCATTTGAACATTAACAAGTCATCTATCACTGATTTTGTTACTTCTTTGGATATAACAAAGCCATTTAGAACTAGAAATTCAATTTTCGAGGCTTCATTTGGCTCTCACCCAAAGACCCCATTTTAAAAAAGGTAATAATTTATTCTCACCCAATGCCCCCCCGAATTTAGATCCAAACGGTCCGTCTCTCACCTAATGACCCCATATGGTGTACATTTTGCGCTCACCGAATGTCCCCAAGCGCGATGCAGTAGGCCTATATTATTTGCTTCAAATATTTGGGCAAAACGTGACATTTTCTCTTTAAATTGCACGATTTTGTGGAATAGAATAGAAATAAATGGTGCAGCATTATCCTTTACACGCACATATTGTATCCTCGGCAGTAAAAACGTTTAAATAATGGGTTCGGCTGCGCTTCATCCATCAGGCTAGGCGACGAAAACTACGGGAGGACGGACCTTTCAAGTTGGGTCGGTCGGGCTTTTTGTTTTAATTTTTTTTTTAGAAATGACCCAAAAAATCACCATCATCTGTAAATAATTTGCAATTTGAGAAAATCAAATCAAAAAAAAAAATTGTTCCTGAAATTTCCGAAATTTGGTTCCGCATTCATTTTGTACAGGAAACATGTATTTCCCAATTTGTTCAAAACCTGGGTCGGTCGGGCCCGTAGACAGTGCCGCCGAGAGCCATTACAGGTCCGGGGGCAATGTGAACGTACGGGCCCCTTGATCAGTGATGACGGTGCAGGACTTCATAAGTGTGTGCGTGTGGGTTGGGGAAGGGGGTTTAGGGGGTAGCAGTGGTGTACATTTCTTTGTACATGAGGGAGGGAGGTTGGTGTAAAATCCTTGAACATATGTTGAAGCGGAGCGAAAGTAGTATGTTTAGCTGCCAATAATCAAATATGAACATTGAATGAGACAAATGCGCGTTAAGCCCGCACAAATTTGCAATTTGAAAGTGGCATTTTGCTCCCTTAATAACTTCCACGCAAAGTGCAAAAATTTGCCAATTTTAAGCTAAAATGATCCAAGTATGAACAGTTGACCTGGTCAATTACGCGCGAAGCGCGCGAAAATTTGCAATTCGAATTAGCGACTTTCATACTGCAGTTACTGTCCGTTTTCCTATACACAATACACAGTGCTCTCACCATTGACGCGTGACCCCTAAAAATGATGTACGTTGGCAGAATGGGCACTTGCCTAGTTAACATCACTGTGTGACAAATAACCAGCCAATATTTTAGCTATTCTCCAAACTTCTAGCAAATATATTTCTCTAACATGACCTAAAATTACAGCTAGGTTAGATGTTCAGAAATAGTCGCACTTTTGTAAAATATGAGTGAGGGCAAGGCATAGCTAGCCAACTCCCCGTGTTAATTGAATGGAGATTTGACCGAAAATATTGGTATCGGACCGCTCACTTCTGAAGGATGCCACAAAAAAACGGTACAAGCTACATCTTAACTATTCTAAATAGGTTCTAGAAAATATAGTTTTGTAACATGTCCTAAATTTTAGCTAATTTAGATGTTTGGAGAGGGTCGCACTTTTGTGTTTTAGGAAGGATATGTAAACGACAGATAACACCAAAAATATGAAGAAATTATTTCCAAACCGTGTTAAGTCAACAATCATTATGTTGCTCATTTTGAAGAATGCTGGTTAACAAAAAGCAGGTCTTTGTCTCATTTCGTAAACAAAGCTACACATACCATTGTTTCCTTTCGTTTCCTTTATAATCGGTTAACCAACTGAAGCTATAATACCAGCTTTATTGCGATGTCGCACATTGAAACAGACACTTGTGCACAACCAGAGAAGATCTGATTTATTCAGTTGAGCTGCTTCAATGAGTGTTATCTTGGTTTAATAGCTTTTAATGGGGTTTTAAGGCCTGCAAAGGTCGAGATGAATTCTACTGTAGACATGACTGCATCATGTTGCTCCCATATTGAACTTATTGAAACAAACTCCGTGCGGAGGGCGGGAAAATTGCCAATTTTAAGGTAAATGATCAAATAATAGGGCACAATGCACGCAAAGCGCGCGAAAAGTTGTATTTTGTGTTCCCACGATTAAGCTGCACTCCTCCGATATCTCGAAGATTTCATTATATCGAGGATGATCATTTTGGCAAAAGCAAACAGTAAATTCAAGTAAAACTTACTTATTAGAGTGTGTATTCAAAGGCTATCTTGGTTTTTTTTAAATGCACGTCTCCTTTCTTTGTTTTTTACGGGCCCGCTACTTTTGTTTGCTTTTTATGGGCCGTAAAAGAGCAAAGAAAACAGACCTTATAATGGACCCGTAAAGGCAAAGAAAAGAGACAGTGTGGTAGTGGGCCCGTATGGTAGTGAGCAAAGAAAATATACCATAGGCCCGTAAAGGAAAGGAAAGAGACCTTAGTGAGTATGTAAAAAAGCTTAATAAGCAAAGAAAATATACCTTAATGGACCCATAAGAAGAAACAAAAAGAGACCTCGGAGGGCCCGTAAAAAGCTAAGAAGAGATTCCTTAGGCCTAATGAACAAGAAAAGAGACCTTTGTTGGCCCGTATAGAAAAAGCAAAGAAAATATGCTTTAATTACAAGGTATTTTTTCATTACCTTTTACGGGCCCTGAGGTCCCTTTTCTTTGCTTTTACTGCCCCATAGTAAAGTATGTTTTCTTCACTCCTTACGCCCCCCCCAGGACCCCGGGCCCCGGGGTAACGCACCCGGTTACCCTTCCTTGTCGGCGGCACTGCCCATAGAACAGGGTTTTTGATTTTTCGTCGCCTTATTTACGTTTGACTGCCCTCGGATACATTATTTGAGTGTAAAGGATAATGCATCCCTTAATTTTTTTTATTTATTGTGATCATTGTTGGTGAGCCTTCACAGTGCGGCTTTGCTGATGGAACAATCAGCAAACTCTCAGTTTACTGGCAGAAAGTTCTCAAGTTCTCAAGGGTAGTAGGGACAGGTTCATTAAGTTATACAATGATCATGCTAAAAAGTAAAGTGAGATGCAAAGAATTTAGCGGGTGTTAATTCAAGTAATTTGTACTTTGTTCAACAAACTTATTGACCGCCCCTCGATCATGCGCTTCAAAGCCCACTCGCAGCTCACAAACACAAGATAGATTTTCAAGAAGACGATTAGCCTATTAGGAACGTGATTAGATTTTCACTTCTGTAGTTCACCTCTGGGCAGATCTCCAAAGTGTGAAGATAGCAAAAATATATTCACCTTATCTCTTAATGTGCTATTTGCAAATTTGAGTATTGTTGGTTTCAAAACTGACATAGATACAACAACAGAGGGCGCATTTAATATATATGTTACAAGAGCGTTTGTGGGCGTTTACCAAGGTGGTTGAAGACTATTTAGTTTTCTGGGTGAACAAATTTTATTCTATAATCGGAGCAGCCAGCATATAGAAAGATCTTCGAGGTGCTTCTCTAGGCCTATACTTTCCAACCCCATTCCCCCAAAGTTAAAAAGAAATCTACGCCACTGACCATAGGGCAGGGTGGCAAGTCAGTCCCCTACCCTGCTCAATTATCGACAGAAATGTTGTGACAACATTTACGATTTTCATCTTCCTTTTGGTCTATTTTAGACCCGAAATGCAGCCAATTTTGGAACATTTAGTATTAAAGTGCCAAATTGCCACGCGCTTCGTGCACATTTATCTCGGCAAACCCATTCTGTGAGTATCTGCGAGACGCCCCGTTGAAAAAAATTCCTTCTTTTTTTCATCTCAAACTTGAACACGATCACGAATTTGAAAAATAAGAGTTATAATTCCATCCTTTCTATTATCTAAATCATAATATGATGCCTGGAATAAGTATAAAACTCGTGAGCTGGATCAAAATACCGGGACTAAATTAACCAAAGGTAGTTGTTAAAGGCCTATGCATTTTCATCTGGCACGATTTTAGGACACAATTGTCCTCAATTTTGTTCATTTAGGACAATTGTGTTCATTTTAGCATCGAAATTGCACTTGCGCATTTGTCCCAGTAATGTTCTTTTAGTAGCAGATGAGTGGGATGATTAGGGAACTTTGCCCACTGGCTCGGTGACTCCGGTACATCCCCTTTTGATTTTAGCACTGAAATAGCCAATTTTCGCACATTTGTATCAAAATTTAGTGCGTTTTTCTGGTGAAGGAGTTCTGATGACAGCTTGGATTACAGTGTGGGGGAGGAAAGTCTTCTATCCGAAGATGCATGCGCGTATTTTTTTTTGTTGTGAGGGCTTTGGGGGCGCCACGCGCCAACCCCCCGGGGTAAAGCAGAGGGCGGCCAAAACGAAGGGGCGGCGGGAGAAGAAGGGGCGGCAAACGAAGGGGCGGTGGAAGAAGTAGGGGCGGCAAAAAGAATTAGTAAAGAAAAAAGGGCGGAAAAATTTGAAAAGTATCAAATATTTTGAAAAAATGGTACTATACATCAAAATGTGTTGCTTTTAGGACGCTAGCGCTTATAATCTTTTTTTTTTTTCTCTTCACTTTTTCAAACCACCGAAAAAAAAATTGGGTCAACCTTTTCGGGCTTTTGAGGAAGGGGCGGCTAAATTGAATTTCCTTCAGCCCCCCGGGGTAGGAGCGGCCACTGAAGATGGGTGGCAATCATGTTGCCCAGGGGCCAGCAAAGGGTAAATCCGGCCATGATATACCAGCAAAATTTATTTTTCGGACTGAAAAAGACTGCTTTTCAGATTCGGACTAGCGGCGTGTTTTTAAAAAAATATGTAAACCACGCCGCTAGTCCGAATTTTTGTCGGACTAGCGGCGTGGTTTTCATAATTAAATTTCGGACTAGCGGCGTGTCGGACTGTTGCAGTGGTTTTCATTTTCGGACTCATTTTCGGACTAGCGCCGTGGTTTTCATTTTCGGACTGACGCACCTCTAAGTATAGGGAATTTGTGTTGTCGGACTAGCGGCGTGTCGGACTAGCGGCGTGTCGGACTAGCGGCGTGTCGGACTAACGCCCTGTACCCGAATAAAGTTGCCTGTAAAATTGCATTTCCTCCTCTAAAATATATTTTCTGTTAGAAAGGATAACCCGATTATTTGTTTCAAATTTTGTAAGAATACCTTGCTTTTGGTTCCGTTTTTCAAGATTGATAAAATATTTTGAGTTTTTCTCCCCAAATTCAAAAGCTTTAGCACGTGATCGAATCATGCAACCTTTTTTATAAATATCTTCTAGATCATTCTTTGCAACATCAATCTGCTGTTTCAATATTTCCGATGGATTTTGAGAATATTGTTCTTCTAAACTATTTAATTTGATCATGAAATCGTTTTCCAACCTTTAACGATGTTTGTTTTTACGGATAGAATATTGTATTGTTTCTGATCGGATACAACACTTTAAATACTCCCATGATAGACCAGGATTGAGGTTTTGATTACATTGTTTATGATCCTGTATACACTTCTTTACAATATAAATATATTCTTGCTCATGTAGCAGTGATACATTAAACTTCCAGAATCCCGGACCTCAAGCTTCAGTAAAGGGGCAAATGGTTAAACTAATAGGAGAATGGTCGCTTTTAAACCCACAACAAATATCAGAATTGTCTACCTGAGACAAAAGATGTGATGAAACTAAGAAAAAATCAAGTCTGCACTGAATAGGGGGCATAGTTTTAGAACGCCAAGTAAAACGCGCAACATTAGGATTAGTTTTTCTCCAAATATCTACCAAATCGTAACCATCTATAAAGGATTTTAAACTTTCTTGTGCTCTGAAATTAATTACAGGGCGACCACATTTCTTGTCTTTAGTTATATCCATAACCAAGGTAAAATCCCCTCCAAATATGATGGACTCGCATTCAAAATCGGGTATACATTCACGTATTTTATCTAGGAACAAGGGATCGTCCTTATTAGGAGCATAAATGTTAATACACGTAAACTTTTGTTCATCAATAGTTGTGTCTAAAATGATAAACCTTCCACGCTCATCAGAAACTACTTTCGTTACTTCGTAATTCAAATCTTTCTTAAATAACACACATACACCTCTACTATTTGTTGAACCGATTGAATACGGTCTATTGCGTACATGTAACCATGTGGAAACCTGTCTACGTTATATTTCTTTTCGTAGGCCTCGCACATTTAGCGAACATATACATATACCGGAATTATTTCCTACCATTGTTTAAAAATAACTCCAATAAATCATACTCAAACGACCGATCACCAGGATAATAATAATTGTTGGAGCAATCGGCTAGTTTTTCTCTTCTTTTTTTTAATACATGGTTAAACACACGTAAAATCATGCATGTATACTCAAAACAGTAATTTCCTTTCACAATGTTTTGTTTTAAGATATCAGACCATCAACATATAAGTAACTTTCAAAATTCTTTTAATTTTTTTAGAAATCCTGACTTAAATAGTTCATATACTGAAACGATCCAACACCAAGAAACAAAACTATTGGGGCAATCAGCTAGTTTTTTCTATCTTTTTCTGAACACTCATTTCTGCTTGGCCAAAAGGTCTAAATTGACATTTGATATCAGCAGTTAATTAATTACTGTCTTATATTCATATCAGCGTAAAAAGTATTTGTATGTTTGTTTTTCTTTTTAAATATAGATTATATACCTGTGGAAAAAACAAACATCGCAGACTCTCAAGTGCAAGGTCCTCAGAAAAACAAATTATACTCCCTAAACATGCAAAATGCACTATTTTAACCACGCCATCCGCGAGAAGGCTAGGAGAAGCACCAAGATCACTGTTTAAGCAGTTGCGTAAGGAGTCTTCAACTCTCGAATCTCCAGCCAGCTTCATCTTGTGTTCCCTCTACCTCTCTGTTGTTATGCGTACTATCTCTTCTGTCTTCTACGCCATCAATCACTGTAACGTCGCTGGTATCGTGAGTATTAGGTAAGCTGTTATGACTATCATTGTGAGGCGAGTCAAAACGGATGTGTCGAGGTGACTGTGGTTGTTGCATTTCGGCAACATTCATTCCATAGTAGAATCTTTGTCCACAGATGAACAAGACAAGACATGTGTCAATCACCCGAAAAGTGCGACGTAGCTTTGCTTTTGCTGCTTGGACGTAGTATGGCCAGAGTTCTCGTTGTTGTTGCTGCAGTTTGGGTGGATAGTGCTGTTGAACAGTAAATGTATGTCTCTTTCATCTCTAGTCCGAATAGTGTGGTTCTTGAGATAGTTGGCATGGCTTAGAACAAAGTCTTTGTCGCTCATCTGCACAAATTTTGCAATAACTGTACGTGGTTTTGAACCAACCGCAGATCCTTTCATGCGGTGTTTATCGGCGATAAATATGTTATAGGCATCTCCTTCCAGCATGTCCATGTTCTCAACACAATGCTGCCTTAGTACCTCCTCAGTAGCTCTTCTGGTTTTTTTCATTGCCCGTTTCTGGAATGCCCGTAAATAACAAATTTGCACTGTAGCTGCGAATGCTGCGTCTCAAGTCTTCTTTTTCATATTGATCACGAAGTTCAGTGACCCTGTTAATAGTCGCATAGTTATTATGTGCATCTTTGTATTTGAGATTGTCAACCTCCGTGTTCAAGTCGTTCATGCTCTGGTCAATGTCTTTCATTTTTTCATCTATATCACCTTTCGACTGTTTTATTTTATCTTTGAAAGAACTTACTTCTTTAGATAGGTTGTTTACATCAGTAGGAAGCGCAGATAGCGCTTGTACTGTGCGTACTATTTCGACCAGTTCGTCGTCTTTCTGCCCTGTCACGACTGTGTATAGGCCTATACCAAGGCTTCCGAATTCAGAGAAGAAAATGTAAAATCACTCGTGTATAAAAAGCCCGTGCCGTTTCACGTCTTTAGTCTCTCAAGGCCAGTGTTGCCAGTCGTTTTTTATCAACATGACTTAAGGGCTGGGGTATGAACGTTTGGACAGTATTTATTTTGGGACATCAGAGCACATCAGACATATCGAATTGCATTCTGAATACGAAGAATGTCATTCTGATATCAAATAATTTTGATTTTTGAATTTCGCAATTTAATACACATTTTATGGCAAATCATTAAAATTGATATTTTGATATTTAACAGTATTTGAAGTAAACTTTATAAATCTGACGATTTATACTTAAAGTGTATGTAGGTGGGATGAAAAGCCGACGATCAATTGAAAATTTTGACCTTTCGTATTGAAGATATGGATTTTTTCCCCAAAACACCAAAAAAATTAGATCTTTTGGGAAAAAATCCATATCTTCAATATGAAAGGTCAACATTTTCAATTGACCGTCGGCTTTTCGTCCCTGCTACATACACTTTAAGAATATATCATTAGATTTATATAATTTACTTCGAGGACTGTTATATATCAAAAATTTGAAAAATATCATATTTTTATAATTTGTCATAACATTTGTATTATATTGTGATTTTCAAAAAATGAAAATTATTTGATATCAGACAGACATGCTTCGTATTCAGAATGCAATTCGATAGGTCTGAGGTGCTCTCATGTCCAAAAAATACTGTCGAAACGCAATAAACGCTCATTTTAGATCCCTTAAGTTAAGATGTTCATGAATTAATTTTTACACATTTCAAACATTTTACACATTTCAATCCTATAGCAATTTATGATCTTTAATACATAAATAAAAGTTGCATTTTTCAAAATTGGCTTTTTGCATGCATTAACATAGGTAAATTTAACAGGGTTTTCATTCTAAATTATTAGGAAGGAACAACTGTAACTTCAATGACACATCTTGAGTTCATTGATTAATGTAACCAATAGACCAACATATTTTTGGTTAAATCTTTTATGCTGGATCCCAATACATTTTTCATTTGTCATTCCTTGAATGGTTCAAAAATCATTTATATGGGTGACCGTTATCAAGACTTAACTTGTTACAAGCGGACAGGTGAGGGACAACATCACCTTAAAGGACTTTGCAATAAATTCCTGCAGCATGCGGGGAACCAGCTTGACCAACAGTAGAGAAGACCGATACAAGTTTGGAAGCCATATCACATGAGGGAAAACCTATTCATTATCGAAAGAAATTAATAAGCCGCAGCATTGATTTTAATTTATTCACTAAACCATAAAAACTGTTTTCGAAAGTGTCACCTAAATCAGCAAAAGCTTTGTTTTAATTGAATTAAAGATGCTTAAAATTGGGCGACTTTTTACAATTTCTTGAAGACGTCAGCAAAATGACTAAGTTTGTGAACACCGATAACATGCGGGTATAGCCGTATTTGTGTACAAATATAAGGCCCTCTAGTTTTCTTTCCCGCCCTTGGCTGCAGATGAGAGAGGGTGCTAGCTGAGTTTCTGCTTGATAGACGGAAGTAGTGGGATTAATGTGTCAAAATATAGGATAGGGATGTGACTGAGTCTTGTCTGCTATGTAGTCTGGAAATAAGTAAATAAAGTACTGTTGAAGTTAAGTGAAAGAATCACCTGAGAATTATTTAGATGTACTTCTGCCTGTGAAGGAGATTCAAAAGATGGGGTTCTACCCCCCCCCACCAACACACGACTTACCTACGTCTCGTACATACTTTGTGTGTTCAAATTTGTTTTCCAACTTGTGTCAGCCCGGCTTTAATATTCAAATTCAACATGATGCAGTCATGTCTATAGTAGAATTCATCTCGACCTTTGCAGGACTTAAACCCCATTAAAAGCTATTAAACCAAGATAACACTCATTGAAACAGCTCAACTGATTAAATCGGATCTTCTCTGGTTGTGCACATGTGTCTGTTTTATATGTGCGATATCGCTATGAGGTGCTATAATACAGCTTCAGTTGGGTAACTGATTATAAAGGAAACGCAAGGAAACAATGGTATGTGGACCTTTGTTCACGAAATGAGACAATGGCCTGCTTTTTGTTAACCAGCATTCTTGAAAATGAGCAACATAATGACTGTTGACTTAACACGGTTTGGAAATAATTTCTTCATATTTTTTGGTGTTATCTGTCGTTTACATATCCTTCCTAAAACACAAAAGTGCGACTATTTCCAAACACCTAAATTAGCTAAAAATTTAGGACATGTTACAAAACTATATTTTCTAGAATTTCATAGAATAGTTTATATGTAGCTTGTACCGTTTTTTTATGGCATCCTTCAGAACGGAGCGGTCCGTTACCAATATAGCTCAATATTTTCGGTCAAATCTCCATTCAATTAACACGGGGAGTTGGCTAGCTATGAGCTAGCTATGCTTTGCCCTCACTCATATTCTACGAAAGTGCGACTATTTCTGAACATCTAACCTAGCTGTAATTTTAGGTCATGTTAGAAAAATATATTTGCTAGAAGTTTGGAGAATAGTTTAAATATTGGCCGGTTATTTTTCACACAGTGATTTAACTAGGCAAATGCAATATACTTCTAACATACACTATTTGTAAAGGTCGCGCGTCAATGGTGAGAGCACTGTGTATTGTGTATAGGAAAACGGACAGTAACTGCAGTATGAAGGTTTTACATTTAAATACAAATTGAGACGCTTTTAGTAAACAAAGGCTCGTGCAACCATCGACCGACCGCCACATACCGAATTGAATTATCACTAATTTGCACCCAATGTTCACCAGATATAAATATTTGTAAACAACCAACTGAAGGGTTTTCTCCAAAAAGAACCATCGTTGCTCCCTTTTTTATGCTATTTCCATAAAAGTGATCAAATATATTTTGGCTCTAATTAACCGACAAAATATTTCAATCGGTTCACAACTTTTGAAGATGCTCTTTTAAAGAAATCTATCCGTTTTACAGGTTTGGCTTCTTCGGAGAATATCAAACATTCCTCAATGATATCTTAAATTATAATAACAATTTTATTTACGGAATGAGCTTTACCGGTGGGCTTAAGGGAAGGGGTATGGACGTTTGGACAGTATTTATTGTGGGACATTAGAGCACATCAGACATATCGAATTGCATACTGAATACGAAGAATGTCCTTCTGATATCAAATAATTTTGATTTTTTGAAATTCGCAATGAAAATACACATTTTATGGCAAATGATTAAAAATTGATATTTTTGATATTTAACAGTACTCGAAGTAAACTTTACAAATCTGATGATTTATACTTAAAGTGTATGTAGGTGGGATGAAAAGCCGACGATCAATTGAAAAATTTGACCTTTCGTATTGAAGATATGGATTTTTTTCCGCAAAACACCAAACAAAAATGAGGTATTTTTGGGGAAAAAAATCCATATCTTCAATATTAAAGGTCAACATTTTCAATTGATTGTCGGCTTTTCCTCCCAGCTACATACACTTTAAGAATATATCATTAGATTTATAAAATTTACTTCGAGGGCTGTTATATATAAAAAATGTCAAAAATATCAAATTTTAATAATTTGTCATAAAAATTGTATTATATCGTGAATTTCAAAAAATGAAAATTATTTGATATCAGAAAGACATTCTTCGTATTCAAAATGCAATTCGATATGTCTGATGTGCTCTCATGTCCCACAAAAAAAATCTGTCGAAACCCTCAAAACGCTCATTCCAGATCCCTTAAGGGCTATTGATATTGTTAAGTGTCATAAAATGGATGTGCGATGGGACTTATTGCTATTATACTTGCAACTACTTATTTTTTCTTGGTTATTTATGCCTTTTTGTTTTTTATGTTTTTGTTTTATTTTCATTGTTGTTTATTGCTTTCTTTTTATTTACAGCCCATTCAATTATCTTTTTGGGATCAAGGGTAGCCTGAAAAATGATGTTTGGTTCTTCTAAATGCCTCTACCTGGTTGCCTCCTTGACGAATACTGGTTTCAGAACTAGTCCTCCCTGTATCAATTGCATTGGGTACTATATGGCAGTCTGGACGCCAGTAGCGTACCGTAATGTTAAAAAACAGCTACCGTTGAAAGTAGAATACTGTTAGCTGTAAATATATCGTTCTTATTCTGGCACTCTGGACGCCAGTAGCGTACCGTAATGATAAAAGGCACGTAGGCCTACCGTTTTAACACATATATGCAATTACAGTTTCATAAACCATGAATTTACTGTCAAAAGCTACCAAAGAGATGTCAATTCTTTATGAATTTCATAGGAACTGTAATGAAAACAAACATTAATAAGCACGAGTAAAGCAATAATAATAATTTTCACTGAAAAGTTTGAATATAGAGCAGAATTAGCTTGGAACCTTCTAAACTTATAACAAAATCACATTAACAAACGTGTTACAGTGCCATGTTAATAGTAGGCATATCTGAAACAAACTCAAAAGGTAGCTTTTGACAGTAAAATCATGGTTTATGAAACTGTAATTGCATATATGTGTTAAAACGGTACGTGCCTTTTAACATTACGGTACGCTACTGGCGTCCAGAGTGCCAGTATAAGAACGGTATTATTTACAGTTAACAGTATTCTACTTTTAACGGTAGCTGTTTTTTTTAAATATTTACGGTACGCTACTGGCGTCCAATACGGTGGTTTTTACGGAATTCTCAGTTATTTCCAAAACGCTAGTATCAGAATGTATAGACTATGCCATAGTCGATTTTTGATAAATAAAAATGTTATTAATCATGATGAACGCATTCAGTTGAACTCGAAATTATACTGATATTTAGTACATCAAAATACTAGTATAAAATGGTTATGAAAGTTTTAGGCTATATAATTATATTTGTGACAGTAAAAGTAAAGTATAGGCCCTACGTAGGCTTATATTATTGAATGCAACATATCATAATGGCATAATTATAATGACACTTCAATACTGAACAATTCTAATTTTAGACTCTGCCAGTTTATTATCCGACTTGGGAAGCTAACAAACAGAGGGCGTACGGTGACTGAAAAGATCAGTTGTGAAAATCTATCAATTGTGCACTCATTAATTAAATTAGAGTTTTAAGCTTAAATGTAATAGCCAGAGTAGTGCACAATTGGCAAGTGGACTACGGAGAACTTGGGAAGCTAACAAACAGAGGGCGTACGGTGACTGAAAAGATCAGTTGTGAAAATCTATCAATTGTGCACTCATTAATTAAATCAGAGTTTTAAGCTTAAATGTAATATAGCCAGAGTAGTGCACAATTGGCAAGTGGACTACGGAGAAGTCTACAGAATGTATAACTACGGAGTCGGACGTGTATTTACATATGTGTATACTGTATTGTTACGCTTGAAATACCGTGTTGATGTAAAAAGACAATATTGGTATTTTCAAAATCTGTAAATTCACAGTTATTTCCAAAACGGCATTATTAGTCTATAAGCTTACGTAATATTTTTCAAATCTGTCATTTTTTTGGGTAGATTCTTGGCAACTATGTTTAAACATATCTAGAAACATCACTGATTAAGAAAAAAATGGGTGCCAGTTTTTCCATTAACATTTAGAGCCTCCATTTTGAATTTCAAAATGGGCGCCAATTTTTAAAAATAAATTGCCAATTAACCATTACTATTCATTCAATTGTCATACAATATTTATTATATGTTATCTAACCCTATATAAAAGGGTCAACAATTCATTGGAAACAAAATAAGAACACTAGAAATACTCCAAATTAGCAAAAATCCAAGATGGCCGCCATATTTCAGGCTTTTTACGTAAAATGCCATAACTTTTGAACCGATGGACATAGGAAGATGATTTTGATGACTAACCATATGTTTTGGCATATGAGGATTCCAAAAATAACAACGTATTTATGATTGGAACACTTTTTACTAGAGTCCAATATCGCGACAAAACTTTCACTGTATCTGCTTTACATGCTTGGAACGATCTACCTGTTGCCGTTAGAACGTCTGCTTCGCTTCCAAATTATAACAACTAGGCGGTTACCCGTATTTGGCGGTTCTCGGCTGTCGCGATTACCTGGCTGACGGTGACTGTATTCACCAAGTTTTATGCCCATAGGACAGTTTGTACTAATTTGACCCCAGATGACCCCTTGTGACCTCGAAATGACCATCCAAAATTTGGCTCTAAATGTTGACTGTACCCAGCACGTTTCATGCCCATATGACAGTTTATAGTAATTTGACCTTCGATGACCCCAAAATGACCTTCCAAAAATTTGACTCTAAAAGGTGACTGTACCCACCAAGTTTCATGCGCATACGACATTTTTTACTAATTTGACCTCAGATGACCCCTGGGTGACCTCGGATGACCCCAAAATGACCTTCCAAAAATTTGACTATAAAAGTTGACTGTACCAACCAAGTTTCATGCCCATACAATAGTTTTTACTAATTTGACCTCAGATGACCCCTGGATGACCTCGGGTGATCTGTTCTGTCTGAGGTCCAGATGCACCCACCCCAAGTTTGAGAACGTGCAACCCCTAGTCTCCGAGAAAATAGGCGGAGAACAGTTTTTACTAATTTGACCTCAGATGACCCCTGGGTGACCTTGACCCACTAATCAATACAAACTTGTTCTGTCTTAGGTCAAGATGCACCTACCCACCAAGTTTCATGCCCATATGACAGTTTTTACTAATTTGACCCCTAGATGACCTCTGGTGACCTTGACCCACTAACCAATACAAACTTGTTCTGTCCCGAGTCAAGACGCACCCACCTGTCAAGTTTGAGGAACGTGCGACCCCCAGTCTCCGAGAAAAACAGTTTTTACTAATTTGACCCCTGTATGACCTTGGGTGACCTTGACCCACTAACCAATACAAACTCGTTCTTCCTCATACCAAGCTGCACCCACCCACCAAGTTTGAGGAACGTGTGACCCCCAGTCTCCGAGAAAAGAGGCGGACAGACAAACAGACACACAAACACACAAACACACAAACAAACAGATTCTGGTGAATTATAGTAAGATTATGTTAAAATTCATCTCTTTGTTTAATTGTTTGCTTTCCATTATTATCTTGTTCTTTGAATTGTATTTATCATGTTTTTGCGCGAGTTTTGCCCTCCTGGGAAAAGTGTGTTTTTAAATGCCATGTAATATAATGATATGAATCAGGGGTGCCAACGTTACTGATTAATTGTTCCTAATTGTTATTGCTTCAATGACCTTCTAGATCTTGGCAAATCTTGACCGGAGCTGTCGGAGTAACCTGAGAAAGAGCCGTCAGTAGTTTACTGTCTACATGTAGGTTTTGCCACCCCAAGGTCAGAGGGTCAAGACAATTTGGGTTCAATACCATATCCTGGCGCCAGATATATACGCCTGACATGGGCACGGCGTATATGTGCAATCCATGGTCCCTGAGTCGGTGGCAGTTTGTCATTATCAAACTCCTTGTTCATCTTTGAGTTGCTTAACCCTAGAACTATGAAGGGGAGGGGTTGTAACAACCCTCCCTAAGATTTTTTACCCGTCATAAAAAACGCATGTACGTTTACGCCCAAACGACTTAAAGCTAATCATAGATACATCCTTTGCGCTCATTTTGGTGATAACATTTTCACCCCAGCACCTTACCCGGGGGTAGGACCGGCCATCAAAGATGACAATAGAGGCAGGGTGGTGAGTGCCCCAATGAGAAATCATTTCAAGAGCTACTGACTCTTTACTTGTTAGTTAGGTGAACATAGTAATTTCCTTTTATATTGAGTATTTTTGTAGATCTTTACCTGATAATCATTTTTGCCTATAGATATACTTTTGTACATCTAGCCAGAATTTCCCAAATTTAATTGGGCGCCCTCACATTATGACGTCATAGCGACCCATAGCTATACATTAGTAGCAAATATAACGGTATATGATGTTTATAAGTGACAATTAAGGGGGTCGCAACAAACCCCCTCTTCGTAGTTCGTGTTACAAAATATGGCTCAGTAGTTCTAGGTTTAAACAAAATATTCTTTGCATGTCCAATGTGGACTCCACTTGGACAGAAAAGAGAGCAAAGAAACTCTTCACATCCAAATAGAACTTCATCGGATGATTCATCTCCTTTGCCAAGTAGTGGTGTTCTACGTAGAGCCAAAGTAGCACACCTGTGTCTTGTGAATTATGTGGAAAGATAGAGAGTTAACGAATCCTTTGTGCCGATGCTGGCGAGAAACACTAGCTTTTGATATTTAAAGTGTCCAAAGCTAACATTAAATATGGCGCCTCCGCCTAATGCATATTGCTGTCTTTGATACATGTTGAGTCTTGAACGATCCGCAGTTATCCATGTTATCTGGTCCGTTCCTTCAGTGATGCTTTCTGTGTGTAGTTGTCAAATATAACTCGCACTTGACAATATCATCAAGCCTTTGAGTCAATGAGTGTGAACAAGGATGTTGCATTCCAACGGCCATGCCATGGAAACGGTGTTTCCCATCTGGAGGGTCAACTTTTCTTATCAATGTAATCGTGGACGTATGCTGCAAGAAACATTAGCTGGAACATCGGGTCTGAGGTGTTGACTTTGAAGGAAACCACATTACTATTAGCAAGATTAGCCGGTCATCTCGAGAGAGTGTCAATATAAAAGTTCTTATGGCACCGGTGGGATCTTTTCATACCACTACAGACAAGAGCATAGTGATATATTTTATGGAAGATCTGTTGGCAAATGACACAGCACAAGCTTCTGCACAGCCTACTGAGTTTGAAGAGGGATCGGAGACGTTTTTGCCAGCAGCAGCACAAAGGATTCTCTAACTCTCTACCTTTCCCATCAGCTGCACTGGCTGGTCTTGGCGAAGGAGATGAACCATCCGATGAAGTTCTATGTGGATGTGAATAGTTTGTTTGATCTCTTTCTGTCCAAGTGGAGTCCTCATTGGGCATTTTGGGCAAGCAAAGATGCTCGGATGGTGTTTGTTCAAACAACTCAAAGATGAACAAGGAGTTGACAAACTGCCACCATCTCAGGGACCATGTATTGAACATATACGCCGTGCCCATGTCCAGGCTAATATCTGGTGCCGGGATATGGTATTGAACCCAACTTATCTTGACCCTCTGACATGGGGTGGCGAAACCTAGACAACAAGCTACTGGTGGTTCTTTCTCAGGTTGCTCCAGCTCCGGTCTCATTGCTGTAGCTCTTCAAGTGTAAGTGTGGGAAATCAAAGTGTTCGGAAGGTGCTCATGCAGATGAAACAATGTGGTCTGTACCGACAGCTGTTTGAACATTACACCACCAATGCTTGGTGAAGATCATTGACGCAATGGCAATTAGGAACAATTAATCAGTAACGTTTGCAACCCCTTCTTCATACAGTACATTACATTACATAGCATTTAAAAACTGCGCTTTTTATATTTTCCAGGAGGCGCAATGCGTCTACAAAAACAAAGAACAAGATAATATTGGAAAGCAAACAATCAAACAAAGAGATAAGTTTCAACATACTTGTTACAAATTGGAAGTGAGTTGGACGTTCTAACGGAGCAGCAACAAGTGTTCCAATCATAAATATGTTGTTATTATTGGAATCCGCATGTGCCAACACATATGGTTAGTCATCAAAATCATCTTCCTATGTCCATTGGTTCAAAAGCTGAAATATGGCGGCCATCTTGGATTTTTGCTAATTTGGAGTATTTCTAGTGTTCTTATTTTGTTTCCAATGAATCGTTGACCCTTTTATACAAGTTTAGATAAAATATGATATATATTGTATGACATTTGAATGAATAGTAATGGTTAATTGGCAATTTAGAAACATTTTTTTTAAATTGGCGGCCATTTTGAAATTCAAAATGGAGGCTCTAAATGTTAATGGAAAAACTGGCACCCACTTTTTTCTTAATCAGTGATGTTTTTAGATGTGTTTAAACATGGGTGCCAAGAATCTACCCAAAAATTTGCTTTCTTAACATAAGCCAACAGACTATATTAAGCGCTCCACAGACTCCGAGTATTGTACGTACAATATTGTATGCAACATATCTACGTTATTTAATCTATTGCCATTCTATTTCCAGTAATGTTTAAGTTATAACGAATGTTTAATGACGAAAAATCGATAATATACAGTTACATGTAATATCTAGTAGAAATATATTATCGATTTTACGTCATCAAACATTCGTTAGAACTTAAACATTACTGGAAATAGAATGGCAATAGATTAAACAACGTAGATATGTTGCATACAATATTGTACGTACAATAAAAAGTCTGAATACTGCTTCAGATTGTAAAAGAACGGAGTCGGACTTATTGTTACGCTTGAAATACCGTGTTGATGTAAAAAGACAATATTGGTATTTTCAAAACCTGTAAATTCACAGTTATTTCCAAAACGGCATTATTAGAATGTAAAAGAACGGAGTCGGACTTATTGTTACGCTTGAAATGCCGTGTTGATGTAAAAAGACGATATTGGTATTTTCAAAACCTGTAAATTCACAGTTATTTCTAAATCGGCATTATTAGAATGTAAAAGAACGGAGCCAGGCTTGTATATATTATGTGTGTACTTTATTGTTACACTTGAAATACCGTGTTGATATAAAAAGACAATATTGGTATTTTCAAAACCTGTAAATTTACAGTTATTTCCAAAACGGCATTATTAGAATGTAAAACTATGTGTACCGTATTGTTACGCTTGAAATACCGTGTTGATGTAAAAAATACAATATTGGTATCTTCAAAACCTGCAAATTCACAGACATTTCCAAAACGGTAGTATCACAAAGTAAAAGAACGGGGTCGGACGTGCATATAATTATGTGTGCACTGTATTGTTACACTTGAAATACCGTGTTGATGTAAAATGACAATTTTGGTTTAAGTTAAAACCTGTAAATTCACAGTTATTTCCAAAACGGTAGTATCACAATGTAAAAGAACGGGGTCGGACGTGTATTCACATATGTGTGTACTGTATTGTTACACTTGAAATACCGTGCTGATGTAAAATGACAATTTTGATATAAGTTAAAACCTGTAAATTCAGTTATTTCCAAAACGGTAGTATCATAATGTAAAAGAACGAGGTCGGACGTGTATTTACATATGTGTGTACTGTATTGTTACGCTTGAAATACCGTGTTGATGTAAAAAGACAATAATTATTGGTATTTTCAAAACCTGTAAATTCTCAGTTATTTCCAAAACGGCATTATTAGAATGTAAAAGAACGGAGTCGGACTTGTATATACTGTATGTGTGTGTACTGTATTGTTACGCTCGAAATACAGTGTTGATGTAAAAAGACAATAATTATTGGTATTATCAAAACCTGTAAATTCACAGTTATTTTTAAAATAGCATTATTAGAATGTAAAAGAACGGAATCGGACTTCTATATATAGTGTGTACTGTATTGTTACGCTTGAAATACCGTGTTGATGTAAAAAGACAATATTGATATTTTCAAAACCTGTAAATTCACAGTTATTTCCAAAACGGCATTATTAGAATGTAAAAGAACGGAGTCGGGCGTGTATATATATGTGTGTGTACTGTATTGTTACACTTGAAATACCGTGTTGATGTAAAATGACAATTTTGATATAAGTTAAAACCTGTAAATTCGCAGTTATTTCCAAAACGGTAGTATCACAATGTAAAAGAACGGGGTCGGACGTGTGTTTACAGGTTAAAAACTGTAGATTCATAGTTTTTTGTTAAACGACAGTATCAGAACGTAGAAAAACGATATGGAAGTCTTGAGTAGTCTGTGTACTGTATTTTTACGCGTGAATTACCGTTTCATTGTATTTTTACACGTAAAATACCGTGTTTATGTAATAAAGACAATGTCAACCGTATAATTACATCTTCAAAAACTGTAAATTTACATTCATTTCTAACAGTGCATGACCCATCCCTGGGACCCTAATCCCATATTTGGCTCCTGTAACCCCACATCTGGTTCCCCATATTCAATGCCTTACACCCCTTACCCTGTTCCTGGTACTCATATCCCTAATCCTTGGCCTCCATCCCCATTACCATATTCCCGGGGACCTCTAACACAAACTATGTGACCTTTAACTCAATTCATGGGACACCAAACTCCGTCCCTGAGACCCGGCCATGAAACATCCCTGGGACCCTAATACGATCTTCGGAACATGTTAGCCCACATCTGGTTCACCATACCCAAATGCCCAGTACCCCTTACTCAGTTACTGGTACCCATTTCTCCAACCCTGGTACCCCTAACTCAATCCCCAGTCACCCATATCCTATCCCTTGGACCTCAAACACGCGTCACGATCATGCGACCTCTAACCCCATTCCTGGACCCATGACCGGTCATCTCTGAAACCCCTAGCCCCTTCTCCGGGACCCATAACCCTTTACCCTGTCCTCAGTACCCCTAGCCCTTCCTCAGTGCACCTAACGCTGTCCCCGGTACCCATTATCCAAACCCTGGGACCCTTTACTCCATCCCAGTACCCCTCACTATATCCAATATTTTTCAAATTGACCCTTCCCATTGTGAATTTATTGGTACAGTAGGCATTGTTTTAGGTGCCCTAACACCGACCATGGGACTCTCCCCATTCCTGGAACCCCTAACCTCATCCCCCAAACCCCTAATCCTGTCCTTGGTACCCCAAACCCCATTGCTGACACCCCTAATGTCACCCCTGGAACCTAGCACCTTCACCTGGATCTGTTGTCCCTGGGACCTTCGGTACCCTTTACTAGTACTCTTTTATACCCCATCCCTGGTATCCCTAACTCCATCCCTAGAAACCATTAAGAACTTCCATCCCCCGCGACCCATAAACCATTTCTGGGACCACTCGGTACCTTTTACCCTGTTTTCAATACCCCTCAATACCTCTCAATGTCTGGCCAATGCCATGTCCTGGGGGTCTTCCTATTTGAAGGTGTACAGGAAGGTGCCACGGTTTTGGGGTACCTTTTACAGCGATTTTGGTATATCGATGGGTGGGTTTTCAGTGGAGACCAGTGCAACCAACTGGGCACATTTGGGCAAAATTATCCTTAAATGGTTCAAATTTTTTTGAAGAACCACGTACCCCCTGCTGCCATGTGCTTATGGATGTAGTAATACAGCCTGTAGCCCAAACTAGCACCACCAACTGTTCTTGTATAAAGGATAGCCGTATGAGCCAAGAAAACGTTTTTGATACATTTTCTGTGCCACTTTAAAATAATATACGAAATATACGGGGGTGGGGGTAAGGGTGTGGGGTGGGGTGTGCATTAAGTATGGGATTTGTGTGTGTTATTATTTTAATATTCATGTCACGTGTCCAATCTCATATGTTACCAGATTGATGTAGGCTTATTGTATGTTTGAAGGAAATAAATTGATTTCGGTGGCCATTTTGAATTTTTGGCGGCCATTTTGAATTGGTAAATCATTAATATTGGTGCTACTGCATGCCAACATGACAAAACTACTAAAACAATCACTACTGTGCCAATAAAATCACATTGGGAAGGGGCAGTTTGACAAATATTGGAAATATTTTGCCAAAATGGGCGCCATTTTGAAAAACAAGATGGCCGCCTTTTGCTGCATCTGGATTTTTGTAAACATGTATAAATATGTTACTTGGGACCCAAACAACATGCTAGGATATGTGGCACATTGTCTTCATCAAAAGGCCACGGACCTTAAAAACTGGGTAGTTTGCTGCCCGACTAACGGGTTACATGACTACGGACATTCTTTATTTGAGGTGTTTACATGGAGTTATACGTAGGTTGTAAATTCAGTCCGAATAATTGAACTAAAATTTTGGAAATAAACATTTTTCATTGATATGTAAAGGAACAATATCCTAAAAAGAGGATGTTAAAATCACGAAATGTCCCTTTAATGGAATTTCATGTCTGATCAACACCCACGACACCTGCTTTTTGTAGCTATCTGCCCTTTGACCTACCTGAAAACAAAATCATGACTGTCTATTTCCTGTCCCGCATTAGAACCGTTGAGAATTCCGCCACATCCGACTACAGCACACCGAACACACTTGTCGCTCAACTCCGTAATAGGTGCATTGCTGAAGTTTGCATTATTCATTATTAACCCAAGAACTGTGAAAACAATATATTTATTGATAAATTAATAACATGCAGGAAGATTTCAATTTGGGCAGTGATTTGCATGTTTTTGAACAGTGAATGTATTAAGCAATTCTTACCATTAACGTCGGTTGGCATCGCAGAGTGTCATCGCCCCGATATCTTCATGGCAGAAATCGACTCGATGGTAGTTTGAATCAATTAAGGGATGGGTTATGAACGTTTGGACAGTATTTTCTGTGCACGGTTGTTTGATGGGATCATTTATTAGTTTTTCAAACAAAACATCAAGTACAACCAAATTTTAGGCTTAAACAGCTAAAAGTGATATCATGCTAATGTATGCAGATGCGTTTGAGTCATTCTCAACTTTAATTTCCCCTCCTAAACAAATATTATTCACTTTTATCGTATTTTTTAAAGCTTTTTCGGATATAAAATGTATCTATTAATGACAAAATTGGTGGCGCTATTTAATTACTGGAAATTATTCTTTCAAGCTTGTAATACAAATAATTCCTTTAAATGTTTGATAAAATATGTTTATAATTTTCCTTTGTTGCTTCTTTCACCTATTCCAGCTGTTTTAATTGGAATATTTATCACCTAACCCATGCAAACAAAGACATATGATTTAGGATAAATAGCGCCATCTATAGTTTGCATTTAGTTAATAATGAAGCCAATTCTATATACATCAAACAACCGTGTGTGGGACATGTGAGCACATCTAACATTGTATTCTGAATACAAAGAATGCCATTCTCATATCAAATAGTTTTGATTCATTGAAATACGCAATGTAATACACAATTTATGGCAAATGTTAAAAATTGATATGTTTGAAATTCAACAGTCCTCGAAGTAAACTTTACACATCTAATGATATGTGCTTAAAGTGTATCTGCTGGGATGAAAAGCCGACGATCAATTGAAAAAAATTGACCTTTCGTATTGAAGGTATGGATTTTTTTCCCAAAAGACCAACAAAAAAACCCAAAATACATATCTTCAATATGAAAGGTCAAAATTGTCACTTAATCGTAGGCTTTTCCTCGCAGCTACATACACTTTAAGTACATAGCATTCGATTTATAAAGTTTAATTCGAGGACTGTTATAATTATATCAAAACTTTAAAAAATATCAAATTTGAATAATTTGTCATAAAATTTGTATTATTATCGCAAATTTAAAAAAATGAAAATTATTTGATATGAAAAGGACATTCTTCGTATTTAGAACGCAATTCAACATATCTGATGTGCTCTCATGTCCCACAAAATACTATCGAAACGCTCATTCCAAAGCCCTTAAGGTCGGAAGTTTTGCGGGCGTTTTGCAGTTCCGAAAGACGTCGCGTCTTCTATTTTCCACAACGTTATTTTTCACGCTTATTTCCGTTCAAATGATCAGCGTTGTTCTACAAATTGACCGAGTTATTGAGATGTTTTCAGTGGAAAACGATGAGCAAAACCTAGCCGCTGTGTCTGCTGCAACGGCAAAACGGCCGCAAGACGCCAGAGCGAGAAATCGCACCGGAGGACCAAACTCGCATCGGATAACTAAAAGTGACCCAAACCGCATCGGATAACCCAAAGCGACCAAAATCGCATCGGATAACCAAAAGCGACCAAAATCGCATCTGATAACCGAAAGCGACCAAAATCGCATCGGATAACCAAATGTGACCAACATCGCATCGGATAACCTAAAGCGACCAAAATCGCATCTGATAACCGAAAGCGACCAAAATCGCATCGGATAACCAAAAGTGACCAAAACCGCATCGGATAACCAAAAGCGACCAAAATCGCATCTGATAACCGAAAGCGACCGAAATCGCATCTGATAACCGAAAGCGAAATTGTTGTCTCAACGTGGCACTATTTTGGTCTTTATTATACTCAACTGTTTCTGTCCACGGTGGCATATCCAAATGGTAATTCATAATGGGAAATTTTGAAATAATTGTCAAAGTTGTAGATATCTTTCTCATCCAGGAACATCTTAAGGCCAGGTTTAAATCGCTCTTTGAACCACGATGAGTGTCTTGCAACGGTACCTAATGTTTTAGGACATTTCTGTAAAAACAAATAAAACGATGTGAAATTCAAGTAATATAATAATGCCCTCTTTTAGTTCCTGATTGTCATTTTGTGTTGGGTATGATTTTGTCTAATATTGTCAACACAAATTGTCCCAAGTCCTTAGCCGTATTCAGCACGTTCATACAATAGGACTAGAGAGCATGATATTTCCCAGCGTACGTATCATACGTCCGTGCATCTATTCAAAATCACTCTCATGTGATGGGATTTTGAATAGATATACGTTTGGAAATCGTAAGCGCTCTAATATTTTAGATGGACTTGACGAAACCCCTCCCCCTCCACCCGTGTTATGCACGACAACTCTAACCATTCAATTGCAATATTACCTTTGTAATGATTTTGCATCAAAATATACCTACTTTCTCTGCATAATATATTAATTGATTTCATTGTAATATTTCGTCATCTCAAATATGTGTATTTCTATGATGATGAAAAATACAATTGAATTTATGTATGACGATTTGATAGTAAGCAATTACACACCAAACTAAAACCAAAGGTGTAATATTACACAAGCTGAAAAGCGCATGACCAAAACAGAAACCGATAGCAAAACTTGAGAAAAACCAAAACTTAAAAGGCACAATGTAAATGAGAATCTCTGTCTGTTCAAAAAGCTTAGATTATTGTATTTTTAAGATTTAATGTATTTATGTATTTATGTATTTATTTATTTATTTATTTATTTATTTATTTATTTGTATTTATTTATTTATTTATTTATTTATTTTATTATTTATTTATTTGTTTATTTATTTGTTATTTACTTATTTATTTTTTATTTTATTTTTTTATTTGTTTCTTTATTTGTTTCTTTATTGTGTGGATGGGTCTGAGAAGGTGTGGGGCCTAGACCTATTATAAAACACATTTATTTTCAATTTGTTATTTCGTTTTGTTTGTTGAATGAAAACTATGAGAAGGAGATTTGTAAACAAAAGAACTTTTGTACTATTTAAAACAATGACTTAGAATACAGAAAACAATTCTGTAAAGACACTGTATTTGAAAATGTCAAGCGAATGCTGATATTCTTGGGAAACAATGATGGTATTAAACAACACTCAATTTACATGATGTCGTTGAAACCACTTAAAATAAGAACGAAATCCATAATTTTAATGTAATTCTTTAAGAAAATAATGGCGGAATAATGTTTTGCATAAAACGTAATCGCGCATACCTCACGGAGCTTCACCTAATTGCGTGCAACATTAACCGGACCATCATCACTAAAAGACCCTATCCAATAACCGGAACGGTATAACAATTGAAATGGCAGATTGGTGGAAAGATGTTTTCGCTAAATTCGATCTACCAAAACACGTTTCAAAACGTAAAAAGGGGCCAAGTTTAAGAAATCTTTCCTGTGTGGCTTTTCACCCTTTTTTAAACTTGGTCCCATTCAGTAAAGTGGTACCGTAATAACATGAAGAATGAGTCCTAATTTCTACATGCAACAATTAGGTTTAAGACTGTTCGAAAGCGGTGCAATATGACGTAGGCTATGTATTATCAAAAACATTTGAAGGTTTATGTTTCATTATATTGCGTGTTCATAAAGAGTAGTAGAGTATTATATATACTTAGCAAATTGACTGTCTGTCAACCTGTTACATATTATAGGCCCTACATCTGTACATAAGGCGCAGGATCGCACAAGACGATGAAGAATTTAACAAAGTGAGTATTTGCTACTTTTGCTTAAGGGGTTGTTTTGAATGACAGGTGAGTCAGGGTCAAAAACAAAATTGATACCTTTTGACCTCAGCACATGTGTATGTATGATGTGCCATACAAAAATTAACAAAACAATACCTTAAAGTATCATTTTTTAATGTTTTTTTTGCGATAAACAGTATCTTTTACCATGTTTACAAGCTACAACTATTTGTACCGTGGGCGTATCTGTTGCCAGGTCATTAACAGACGGTCAGACCTTGAATAATAAATTGTGTGGCTTTACATAAGGCATTGCTTAAAGCAATTATAGTAGCCTTGGCCCAAGGCTTTGGTTCTATAAGTCACATGTGGGAAAGCATACAATATAGGCCTATTCAATAATTGCTTTATATGCCCCCCCCCCCTGTGTTGTCTCATATCCCTGGTCAAATCCAGCTTGCAAAAAATATAAATGTGCTGATATTAACTCATGGTGGTTTCTTTAATGTTTACATGTAAATGGTTAGCATTGCACCTGGCACCATTTTCCATACTGTTAGATTACATACATGTAGAACCAAAAATTGTGTACTCACAAGAAACTGAACAAATCATAGATCCAAACTCAATATCCTACAATTGGTCTTAGATTACATGCATGTAGAGTGTGGCACCAAAATAGTATCCTCGTAAATTATACCTTTTATGTCCTGTTTGGAAGATTTTGAAGTTAATAATTTTGGTATATAGGCCTACATAAATTTAATTTTTGATTTTTGATGATTCATTAATACTACATCATAAAGTACCATGTTAACTGTAAAGTAGGGCCTATGTTAAATACAAAATAAT
>NC_092631.1:44003946-44048873 GCF_039555335.1 Amphiura filiformis | reverse complement strand
GTTCCAGTTGTGCCAAACATGGTTTCAACATTATATATACTAATATTCCTAATCATAGTATTATAGTTAATACATATTTTCATGTGGCACTGTTCCAGTTGTGCCGAACATGGTTTCAACATTATATATACTAATATTTATAATCATAGTATTATTGTTAATACGTATTTTCTTGTGGCACTGTTCCAGTTGTGCCAAACATGGTTTCAACATTATATATACTAATATTCCTAATCATAGTATTATAGTTAATACATATTTTCCTGTGGCACTGTTCCAGTTGTGCCAATCATGGTTTCAACATGTTATATACTAATATTCCTAATCATAGTATTATAGTTAATACTTATTTTCCTGTGGCGCTGTTCCAGTTGTGCCAAACATGGTTTCAACATGTATATATACTAATATTCCTAATCATAGTATTATAGTTAATACTTATTTTCCTGTGGCGCTGTTCCAGTTGTGCCAAACATGGTTTCAACATTATATATACTAATATTCCTAATCATAATATTATAGTTAATACATATTTTCCTGTGGCACTGTTCCAGTTGTGCCGAAGATGGTTTCAACATTATATATACTAATATTCCTAATCATAGTATCATAGTTAATACATATTTTCCTGTGGCACTGTTCCAGTTGTGCCAAACATGGTTTCAACATTATATATACTAATATTCCTAATCATAGTATTATAGTTAATACATATTTTCCTGTGGCACTGTTCCAGTTATGCCAAACATGGTTTCAACATTATATATACTAATATTCATAATCATAGTATTATTTTTAATACATATTTTCCTGTGGCACTGTTCCAGTTGTGCCAAACATGGTTTCAACATTATATATACTAATATTCCTAATCATAGTATTATAGTTAATACATATTTTCCTGTGGCACTGTTCCAGTTGTGCCAAACATGGTTTCAACATTATATATACTAATATTCCTAATCATAGTATTATAGTTAATACATAGTTTCCTGTGACATTGTTCCAGTTGTGCCAAACATGGTTTCAACATTATATATACTAATATTCCTAATCATAGTATTATAGTTAATACATATTTTCATGTGGCACTGTTCCAGTTGTGCCAAACATGGTTTCAACATTATATATACTAATATTCCTAATCATAGTATTATTATTAATACATATTTTCCTGTGGCACTGTTCCAGTTGTGCCGAACATGGTTTCAACATTATATATACTAATATTCCTAATCATAGTATTATTGTTAATACATATTTTTCTGTGGCACTGTTCCAGTTGTGCCAAATATGGTTTTAACATTATATATACTAATATTCCTAATCATAGTATTGTAGTTAATACATATTTTCCTGTGGCACTGTTCCAGTTGTGCCAAACATGGTTTCAACATTATATATACTAATATTCCTAATCATAGTATTATTTTTAATACATATTTTCCTGTGGCACTTTTCCAGTTGTGCCAAACATGGTTTCAACATTATATACTAATATTCCTAATCATAGTATTATAGTTAATACATATTTTCCTGTGGTACTGTTCCAGTTGTGCCAAACATGGTTTCAACATGTTATATACTAATATTCCTAATCATAGTATTATAGTTAATACTTATTTTCCTGTGGCGCTGTTCCAGTTGTGCCAAACATGGTTTCAACATTTATATATACTAATATTCCTAATCATAGTATTATAGTTAATACTTATTTTCCTGTGGCGCTGTTCCAGTTGTGCCAAACATGGTTTCAACATTATATATACTAATATTCCTAATCATAATATTATAGTTAATACATATTTTCCTGTGGCACTGTTCCAGTTGTGCCGAAGATGGTTTCAACATTATATATACTAATATTCCTAATCATAGTATTATAGTTAATACATATTTTCCTGTGGCACTGTTCCAGTTGTGCCAAACATGGTTTCAACATTATATATACTAATATTCCTAATCATAGTATTATAGTTAATACATATTTTCCTGTGGCACTGTTCCAGTTGTGCCAAACATGGTTTCAACATTATATATACTAATATTCCTAATCATAGAATTATTGTTAATAAATATTTTTCTGTGGCACTGTTCCAGTTGTGCCGAACATGGTTTCAACATTATATATACTAATATTCCTAATTATAGTATTATAGTTAATACATAGTTTCCTGTGGCATTGTTCCAGTTGTGCCAAACATGGTTTCAACATTATATATACTAATATTCCTAATCATAGTATTATAGTTAATACATATTTTCATGTGGCACTGTTCCAGTTGTGCCGAACATGATTCAACATTATATATACTAATATTCCTAATCATAGTATTATTGTTAATACGTATTTTCCTGTGGCACTGTTCCAGTTGTGCCAAACATGGTTTTAACATGTTATATACTAATATTCCTAATCATAGTATTATAGTTAATACACATTTTCCTGTGGCACTGTTCCAGTTGTGCCGAACATGGTTTCAACATTATATATACTAATATTCCTAATCATAGTATTATTGTTAATACATATTTTTCTGTGGCACTGTTCCAGTTGTGCCAAATATGGTTTTAACATTATATATACTAATATTCCTAATCATCGTATTATAGTTAATACATATTTTCATGTGGCACTGTTCCAGTTGTGCCAAACATGGTTTCAACATTATATATACTAATATTCCTAATCATAGTAGTATAGTTAATACATAGTTTCCTGTGGCATTGTTCCAGTTGTGCCAAACATGGTTTCAACATTATATATACTAATATTCCTAATCATAGTATTATAGTTAATACGTATTTTCATGTGGCACTGTTCCAGTTGTGCCGAACATGGTTTCAACATTATATATACTAATATTCCTAATCATAGTATTATTGTTAATACATATTTTCCTGTGGCACTGTTCCAGTTGTGCCGAACATGGTTTCAACATTATATATACTAATATTCCTAATCATAGTATTATTGTTAATACATATTTACCTGTGGCACTGTTCCAGTTGTGCCGAACATGGTTTCAACATTATATATACTAATATTCCTAATCATAGTATTATTGTTAATACATATTTTCCTGTGGCACTGTTCCAGTTGTGCCGAACATGGTTTCAACATTATATATACTAATATTCCTAATCATAGTATTATTGTTAATACATATTTTTCTGTGGCACTGTTCCAGTTGTGCCAAATATGGTTTTAACATTATATATACTAATATTCCTAATCATAGTATTGTAGTTAATACATATTTTCATGTGGCACTGTTCCAGTTGTGCCAAACATGGTTTCAACATTATATATACTAATATTCCTAATCATAGAATTATTGTTAATACATATTTTTCTGTGGCACTGTTCCAGTTGTGCCGAACATGGTTTCAACATTATATATACTAATATTCCTAATCATAGTATTATAGTTAATACATAGTTTCCTGTGGCATTGTTCCAGTTGTGCCAAACATGGTTTCAACATTATATATACTAATATTCCTAATCATAGTATTATAGTTAATACATATTTTCATGTGGCACTGTTCCAGTTGTGCCGAACATGATTCAACATTATATATACTAATATTCCTAATCATAGTATTATAGTTAGTACATATTTTCCTGTGGCACTGTTCCAGTTGTGCCGAACATGGTTTCAACAGTATATATACTAATATTCCTAATCATAGTATTATAGTTAATACATATTTTCCTGTTTCATTGTTCCAGTTGTGCCAAACATGGTTTCAACATTATAAATACTAATATTCCTAATCATAGTATTATAGTTAATACATATTTACCTGTGGCACTGTTCCAGTTGTGCCGAACATGGTTTCAACATTATATATACTAATATTCCTAATCATAGTATTATAGTTAATACATATTTTCCTGTGGCACTGTTCCAGTTGTGCCAAACATGGTTTCAACATTATATATACTAATATTCCTAATCATAGTATTATAGTTAATACATATTTTCCTGTGGCACTATTCCAGTTGTGCCAAACATGGTTTCAACATGTTATATACTAATAGTCCTAATCATAGTATTATAGTTAATACATATTTTCCTGTGGCATTGTTCCAGTTGTGCCAAACATGGTTTTAACAGTTTATATACTAATATTCCTAATCATAGTATTATAGTTAATACATATTTTCCTGTGGCGCTGTTCCAGTTGTGCCAAACATGGTTTCAACATTATATATACTAATATTCCTAATCATAATATTATAGTTAATACATATTTTCCTGTGGCACTGTTCCAGTTGTGCCAAACATGATTTCAACAGTATATATACTAATATTCCTAATAATAGTATTATAGTTAATACATATTTTCCTGTGGCACTGTTCCAGTTGTGCCAAACATGGTTTCAACATATATATATACTAATATTCCTAATCATAATATTAAAGTTAATACATATTTTCCTGTGGCACTGTTCCAGTTGTGCCGAAGATGGTTTCAATATTATATATATACTAATATTCCTAATCATAGTATTATAGTTAATACATATTTTCCTGTGGCACTATTCCAGTTGTGCCAAACATGGTTTCAACATTATATATACTAATATTCCTAATCATAGTACTATAGTTAATACATATTTTCCTGTGGCACTGTTCCAGTTGTGCCAAACATGGTTTCAACATGTTATATACTAATATTCCTAATCATAGTATTATAGTTAATACTTATTTTCCTGTGGCGCTGTTCCAGTTGTGCCAAACATGGTTTCAACATTTATATATACTAATATTCCTAATCATAGTATTATAGTTAATAATTATTTTCCTGTGGCGCTGTTCGAGTTGTGCCAAACATGGTTTCAACATTATATATACTAATATTCCTAATCATAATATTATAGTTAATACATATTTTCCTGTGGCACTGTTCCAGTTGTGCCGAAGATGGTTTCAACATTATATATACTAATATTCCTAATCATAGTATTATAGTTAATACATATTTTCCTGTGGCACTGTTCCAGTTGTCCCAAACATGGTTTCAACATTATATATACTAATATTCCTAATCATAGTATTATAGTTAATACATATTTTCCTGTGGCACTGTTCCAGTTATGCCAAACATGGTTTCAACATTATATATACTAATATTCCTAATCATAGAGTAGTTATAAAAGGGGGCTTCCATGACAATTTCCCTCGACTAACGGGATAATCCCTGTCAGAAGCACCTAGCTCATTTTACCTCTCGACTAACGGGAAATCCCTGTCAGAAACACCCAGCTCATTTACCTCGACTAACGGAAAATCCATGTCAGAAGCACCTTTACTCAGGAACCCCGCCTAACACCTCATTTGCGAAAAACGTACCCGACACTTTTCCCCGATCAAACGGGAAAATTCCGTCGGAAGCCCCTGCGGCGGCAGTTCACGCGGAAGCTTTTGCGGCAGCCCGCGAAAAAAAAAAAATTGACTTAGGATTTTTTTAAATTATAAAAAATAAAAAAAATGGATCAAGGACAGAGTCTTAAAAAAGTGACGCGGAAAGAAAAAGCGCTCCAGGAAAGAATCGAGGAATTCAAAAAATGTCACGAGATCACGAAAGAAATTTGTCTCGAGTCAGAAACCGAAGGCCATCGATTGCTCGTGTACTTTGGCGAAACATGGATTCCATTGACTCGAAAGAAGAGAGAAAAAATTTACGCCGCTTCGTCTTTACAATCCAAGCACGGATTTAAGTTTTGCCACGAGTTGGGTCTGGTTACAAAGCAAAACTGTTCAAAGGAATATTTCCGTAAATATTACCAGGAGAACAAACAAAAATTGTGTCAATCAAAAGAAAAATACACGAAAAAAATGGTGATATCGCTTCCATCACCGCCTGATCTCTATAATCAATTAGAACAGAGCCCTCTATTGACCACAAAACAGTCTGTCCAACTCAGTTTTTAAAACAGAGGGCGTACTTGTGTATTGTGCAGTAAATACTTGTCTTGGGTTTTTTTAGATGTGAAAAAAAATTCCACACATTCCAAACCGTGACTATTTTATTTTTTGTCCTATCGTAACAAGTTGTATTAGATGTGACAAAATGTCTTCTCTGCCCTATGCTGTCTTTTGTCAATCAAGGGAGTGAGGCCACGCCTTCTTATTTATATTTCTGTTAATAATGACGGCTCGGGTGCTACTTTTTAGCATAAAATGGGTAAATGGGGCTATTTTGGCCGGGGAAAGTGCTACAGAGTTTATATTGAAAATTTAGGGGATAATTTTTTTTGGATTTTTATCGGTGTTTCTAGAAAAAAATTTTTTGGGGATTTTTAAAATTCAAAAAAATTGTTAGTTAAATTGCTGTATCTGGCGTTTTGTTAGAGGTATCACAACCAAACTTGGGCTGTGTGCTAACTTAATATCGAGAATTATTTTTATGAGGTCAAAAGGTCAACGAACTTTTTTTTAAATTTTGATTAGGGAAATATCGAAAAATTGCTGTATCTGGCGTTTTGTAAGAGGTATCGCAACCAAACTTGGACTGTGTGCTAAATTAATACCGACAATTGTTTTATGAGGTCAAAAGGTCAACGAACTTTTTGTAGCGTGAACAATTTTTTTACGCCGCCCACGGAAATTCCGAACGTGCGCTTTTTTTCTCGAGTTTGAAATGGGAATTAAAATCGTTTTTGGTACTCGCAGATAGCCACTGTGGTACACACTGCGCCAATGACCATTCCAAAGTACCAAGTAAGATTATCAATTTTTCGCTCATTCCTTCTAATTTCTTCCTCATTCAATTCCATTCTGACTTCCAGCGTGGCCAGATCTTCGTCTAGGTTTTGCATTTTCGGCTCTTCGTCGGGGTTTTGATTTTTATTCCGCCATACCTTTTATTTCCACACGGTAAAATTAAATTCCTATTTTTTTACCCCCTGGTGGCCGCCTCCGAAGCCCTGCTGAGGGACGTCAGCATTTCTTTTTGTCCGCGCTCGACGCCGACCCTTTCGGCTTCCGCGCGAATTTCCCTTGCTCTGTCGGACGTCAACTCTATCAGATCGGCGCGAGCTCGGTGCTTAATGTTGGCCTTATGACCTCTGTAGATTTTATTGTTATATATTTTTCAAAAGAAATAAATACATACTTTCCTTACAACTCCCGCCGAATGATACGCGTACGCCACTATGACATACGATGTGTTTTCATTTTGGTGGAAGTCTTCGTTGCTGACCCGTCCGTCTTCGAGGGCACTAGACACCAGATCATTCAAACGTATTCAAACTGGACTCAGCCGTTCGTTTGACGCTTTCGTGCTTTTCCAATTTTTTCATGGTAGCCTTTCCAAGAGCTACGCATGCCGCGCTGACTAGGCCCCCGGCGATGGCGATTCCACCGAGGGGAATGCTTACGATCGCGCCGACCCCGGTAGCAAGCGTCCCGACTGCCCCCGTTCCAGATCCGACCGCGATGAGCCCCGAAACTTGGGCCGCGCCATAGAGCACGTTCCACGCTACTTTGTATTTTCTTCGCAGCTTTTCCCTCTCGCTGACCTCGTTGTCCAAGAATTTTCGAATCTCTTCGATATTTTTCAGTCGGAATTCGACTCCTGAGTCTTCGCTTCCCTGAGGAAGATCGGGATACATTTGTGGTGCGCTAGGATGCTTCATCTTTATTTATACCAAAACTACATCGTTCGTAACATTCAAAACGTAATTGTCGATGAAACTCAGGATTCCTAGCTGCTTAACACCCATATCGATTTTTACTAGATTGACGAAACTTTGAGTTCTGTACATATTTTGTCTTTGATGGCCGTTTATCCAAAAACACAGCTTGTTTTGAACGTACTCGATCGAGATGTGATTCATCTGGCTCACGTCCAATTCCAATGAATCTGTGTGATCCACTTTTCTCGCATTGTTTAGTACAACGTAGCTTATTCCATCGTCATTCCAGACGATGTTCAAATACGCGAAAGTTCTTAGATTAGGTTGAAACGTCAACGAGATGGCATTGTTCGCGTGAGGGCTTTGATCTCCAGGTTTGGCTACAAAGCTAAGATTCCACGGTTGACGTATCGCGAGGTTTAAATTGAAGAAAAGTTCTAACTCTCGAATGAGTTGCATGAATCCTTCGTTAGGCAGAGTCGTAGTAGGAATGCCATTAATACTTATTTGTTTCGAGTCAGCGTTGAAGGCTTGCCCGTTTTTGATCTCCACCAGCTTGTCTAAATCTAGATCTACATTTTTCTTAGCCCTCACGGAAAAATATGTTACCGTTCCGTCTTCTTCGTTGGGTAATGCGATGTACCTTCCCACATTGTGCACGGCAATATCGTGTTCGTGCTGCACCAGAACGTCCACGTACTCTTTTAACAGCTGCACCTGAGCGTCCACGTATTCTTTTGGCGTGGCATCTTTGTTTTCGGTAGGACCTCCAAGAGCCGTGATTCTATGCTCACTCATCGCGAGCTCGCCCGTCAATGTTCCCCCGGATGTATTTAGTTTGATATCGTTGAGGTGTGTCGCGTAGTTTGCAACGTACTGCGCAGTAGCTGCATCTTGTGACTCGGTCGGATTAGCCAGACCCGTTATTTTTTTCCCTCCCATATTAATCCTTCCGGTCATTCTCGTACCAGTTTTTTTGACGTACGCGGAAAGATCCGCATCTTCGCCAGCTATTGACGTTGATTCCGTTTCGATCGTTGGTCCCCAGATAGACATTCTTTCTTTTATTCGATCGGATTCCCAATTCCAAATCCAGCGGCTGATCGTGATTGTCGAGTTTTCTCGAAGAATTTTCCCATTGCACTTTGAAGTCGAAGTCGAGCTCGTGGATGTCTCCGTTTTGCAGTTTTTTGAAACTCGGCTTTTCGTAGGTCGAAACGAAGTATTCTCCGAACGCGGCGTTTGAGAGATCTATAGACCCAAGAACTCGACCTCCCTGCAGAACGTCGTCGTTGTTTACGAGATTGCCCGTGGTTGACAGCTGATTCAGGTACACGAGAATTCTTCGAGGTAAAATTCGATCGCTCGATCTCCCGTGTATTCACCGGTCGCTAGCCACCCTTCGTCGTCCAATCCGAACATTTTTCGAACGCGGTCTGGAAACCAAATCTGATACCGCTCGGGGATTGCCATGATGAGTTTCCCATCGCGTTTGCCGACTTCGAATTCAAAACCGTCGATCTGGCTCGTGAATTCTTTCGCGAGCTGGTCAAAATTATTATTTTCACCGCTTCTGAAGGTCCCTGCCCTTCTCGAGCGTACCTCCACTCTAGTTCCTCTTCGACGTTGAACCACCCTACTCGACCCGAGATCCTTTTGATTCCAATTTTCAAGTTTTCGCCGTTATTGTCTATACTTTGCGACAGACGGAGAGGTTTTCCTTTGCCGGTGCCGGTAATTGTCACAAAACTCATTTTCTTTATTTTACAATAAATGGAGTACAATCAAGATTTTCAACCGCGAACCGGGGGAGTGTTCGAGCCTACCCACGGATGGAGTTTAGTAAACCAACAAATCAGGGTAAATAAATAATCGAGCTTCGTCGCGAGATTTCCGAACGTCTGGAGCGACTACAAACTTCCGAGAATCGAGGACCCAGAGCACTATGAAAATTGGCTCGCTGATCAGATGATTTTCTGGCAAATACAGTTAAACTTCGCCGTTTGGGCGGCCACGAGCGGATGCGGAGTATCGAAGGTGCATCTTACCCACCGTGATCCTTTTGTCAGATCCGTATGGCGTTTTCACGCGTACTACCAGATTAGGCGAATTTTGTCCGAAATGAGCTGCCCCTTGCCCACTGAAGATTCGTGGAATCCTCTCCAGAACGGCATAGACAAAAATGCCTACGAAAGAATCTGCGCCGAATTCGGGATCTCTACTAGAGCCAACTGGAGGCAAAAGTTCGACCGTTGGAATGGAATGGGCACGGCAAAATTCACCCGGACGTACCACAAAGATTTTAGTCTGAAGACCTCGGACAAGGTCGAAATTGCCGAAAACCCCGATACAAAAAAGTTTGAGATCTTCATCCCCGGGCACGTCAACTTTTTGGGCAACAGCAGGGACGCTACTTACCCGATCTGGATGGACCAAATGTTCGATCACGATCCGGACATAACCGACGTGTCAATTCGAAGGGGTGATGCCATGGCCGTGATAGGATCTTTCGTTCTGGATCGATCGAACGGATTCACCAGGGCTGGTGTTTCAAGAATTAACGATAGCGTTCGAACTTTAGTTTGGGCTATCCTCGGAGCTCAAGCCCAAGCAAGATCGAGCATTCTTGGGGATGGGAGGGCGTTTGACGCTCAAAAGCAATTTTTGGCGAACGTCGAAGATGCTGTGAATTCAGAGGTAGACCTTCCCGATTCGATCGACCGGTACCAGAGAACTCTTCAGTACGCTAGGAGCAAGCTCGACTTTGTCGTTGGACATGGATTGTACATGCTTCCGAGCAACATGGAGGTCGAACTTGGAACGTTGAACGGCTACAACAATTTTATTCAGATCGCGTCGGACGATCTGTCCCTTAGCTATAACTCGGAAGTAAATGACCAACAAAGCGTGATTAAAAGCCAGCAATCCGAGCCGGTCGACTTTCAACCCGACCCGCTACAGGAAGAAGAACCACCAGATAATACAGAGCCGCTTGTTGAGGACATAGCCCTGGGGCATGGGGGTGCAGACCCGGCACTAACGCACGACGAGAAAAAACTTTCATTGACATTGGGAGCGGCGTTAATTGGAACAGCCATCGCATATTTTCGTTAATATAAATGGCTGTTGAAAAAACCATCAAGGGGAAACCCTTCAAATGCAGTGATGAACTATATGTGAGCGAAAAAAAACTCAAAGAAGAGCTCACAAAAGAGAGAGAAAAAGCCGCGTACAATGCTGAAATAGCTGCGAGTGAAAGGGAGAGGCTCGAAAAAGAGAGAGAAAATACCGCGCACAATGCGGGAGTTCACTTTTGTGTGGATCGCTTGTCTCGCGGCACAACTTTGGTCGTTGAAGTAGGAGCAATTTTTTGAGTCTCTTTAAAAAATAAAACCCGCGGCAGATTGCTGCGGGTTTATTTTTTTTGTCGTAAATTTCCTTCGCAGAAGTGTACAAAATTCCACTAACGGCAAGGGCGAATACCCAAAGATGCTCGGCAAGAAATCCGGCCACGGATCCCGCGGCTTTCAAAACAAAATTGACCACAGCTCCAATAATTGCCGGAAGCGCGGCCAAAGCTTTGTCTCCGAGTTTTGCGAGAAGACTCGCGATTTTTTGCAGCTGAGCCTTGAGCCAATCCGTCAAAGTTTTTGGCTTTGGAGGTGGACCTGGGTCAGGCTTGGGTTTTGGACCGGGGTCTGGTTTTGGCCTTGGACCGGGTCTGGTTTTGGCGCTGGAGTGACGGCTGATCTTGTTGCTAAAAGTATTCCTTCAACAACAGCTGCAATTGTCATGCCAATGGCTGTAAGCAAAGATGTAATGGTGACACCTTGCTCCGCGAATAAAATTCTGAGTTTTTCACCGACCGTTTTGTCTCCATACACTACTTTGTGAATCGTTTCTCGAATCGCCACGAGTTGATTTCTGAGCGCCGGTTTCAGATCTTTCAAAAGTTCTTGCTGAGCTTTGTTTTCCTCTTCAAAATTCCCGATTTCTTCGTTTAATCGTTCTATTGTTTCTTGATCAGTTTCTGGGTTATCTCTCTCGTTTTCTCTCTTCTATCAACTCGTTGTTGGCTGTAATTTTTGCCGTTGCTATTTGAATTTGTCGATTAAGCGTGTTCATGGATTTATGCGCTCTTTGAAGGTTTCGCACTGTTCTCGGAGTGAACGAGGTGTCAGGTTCGATAGGTTGCGGTTCAGTAAATGAGGTCTCAGCTTCTGGCGAGTCCGCCCTTTCGACCTTTTCAAACGACGTTTTACCTCCTTCTTCGACAATTGTTAATAATAATTTATCGATGCTTGTGGATACATTTTGTAATTACAGACGGTCTCCGTTGTCCATGCTATTAATCTCGACCTGCACTCGCCGAGAAACGTTCATAGCGGCAGCCTCGGTAGCTCTCGACATCGAAGTATTTCCGCCCACGCCGTATCTTTTTATACCGAGAACGTCTCTTACAAAGCTGTTTCCATCGAACCCTTCGTTTACGGCATTCTTCGCGATCGTGCTTGGAAGAGCAAAGCCGCCCCTCTTTGTTTGGTAAGTAGCACGTCTTTTGCTAGATAGCGAACATAAACCTTACCGGATCTGTCTTTGTGAATGACCGCTCCGTGTTCAATTAGAGCGTTCAAGTCGTGCTTCACGTAAAAAATCGTAAACATCAACCCTTGCCCGATCATTTCTGTGAGTATTAGCTGACTCGTCGGGTACGGTGGGAAGTTCTCCACCAGATGCTTCGGGTAGCAGAGACTGTCGCGAGTCACGTCTCGTGACTACAAGGTCATCAAAATCATCAAGATCAAGGTCATCAGGATCAGCAATGTTATCTTCGAACGTTGGATTATCAAAGCCCGACATGTTTTTTATTTACTATTAAATAAAATGGCAACAAATTTCGGATATAAACTAGACCCACATCGCCAGCTTCGCGAAACGCGAGGCGTCAAAGGAATTCGTAGAACGATTCGAACAACGCACGTTCCCAGCGAGATCGACGAGAACGAACTTCTCACCGTGCGATTCCCTAATCTCGGAAGCAACGATGTTATCGTGCCTGGGACCAGCAAGCTCTCTTTCAAGGTGGACCTGTCTTCGACCGGTGGAAACGCGGACGCGAACAGGAAGATCGTAAATAACCTCGGAAGAGCGATCGTGAGTAAGATAGAAGTGAAGCTCGAGGGACAAAGCGTCTTCAGTCTGAACGACGCGGATATTTTCCTGTGCTACCAGGACCTCTGGAAAACTTCCAAGGAGCGGGAGAATGCGGCTTACCAAGGCATCCAGTCGGAGGCCGTGCGAAAAATCAGAATCAACGCGGGGGACAAGGGGGCAAACGCCCCCGACGTCGCGATCGGAACCGCTCTGGGCAATATGTTCTTCATCCCTCTCGACTTCGAAATGCTCTCCTCCCACAACCCCTTTTTCCAGTATGAATTGAAAGACCGACTCTCCTACGAGCTCACTTTCAATCGCTACGGACGGGTTGTCACGAGCACCGACACGGAGGCTTCGTATTCGGTGAGCAACATTCATCTGGAGTTCGAGGTAGTGAGCTCTTCCGAGCTGACCAGGGCGATAAGAAACCGGTACAACGGAAAAAGCAACATCGTGTACGACAGAGTCGTTAGACACAGCAAGGAAAGCCTGGACAAATCGGACACCATTTGGAATATCAACATGGCCCCGCGTGCCCTATCCATGAAGGGCATACTCATTCTTTTCGAGGATCCTGCCGACGGTGGAGCGAGTTACGCTCCGGACTCGGAGTTACAATCCAAAAATCAAAAAAGTTTCCGCGATGATTGACGGAATCCCGAACCAAATTTTCGCCAGCGGGATGCTTCCTCATCAGCACTTCGAGGAAATTCAAAAACATTTTGCCGATGGGAATCATCGCACGACCCCGCACTTCATCAAGGAAGCCGAGCTGTCGGACGTAACCCTTTCCGAGTACCTCACCACGAAATACGGGCTCTGGATCGACATGCGCTCGAGCGATGATGATTCCCTGCATGGGTCCGGTAGAAAGGTCGAAGGAATCAGCCAAAGCATCCAAATCGAGATGGAGAGGGATGCCGAGAATGCCGGCGCGCTGAACGCCTACGTTTTCTACGTCCAAGATGCCCAGCTGAACTTTGAGAATGGTCGGTTGATGAAATGTATGTTCTAGCCCCCAGACCCCCTATAATAAAATGAGCTACCCAAAGCACGCACATTCCGCAATCGTATGCGGAGCGACTGGATGCGGAAAGTCGGAGTTCGTTCTCGATCTCCTCGAGACAGCCTACCTAGGTTTCTTCGAGTACATCGTCATAGTCTGTACAACCTGGAAAAATAACAAGGCGTACCTATCCCGGAAGTGGATTCAAAACGAGCAAATTTTTCTCATCGATCCTCTTGACTGGTTTCCTAACTCGGACGATCCAATGAACGACGCGTTAAAAACGTTTTTCGAAGTTTTTGGAAAAATGTCCCAAGAGGGCCAGGTTCTTTTTTTGGTCGACGATTGCAGCGCCAACAAATCCATGACAAAAAAAAGGCAGATGCTCTCGGAGTTGGCTTTTTCCGGAAGACACTTCAACTGCTCGGTCTGGGTGCTAACCCAAAAGTACAATTCGATTTTGACCGACCTTCGCGAGCAGACAAAATGGACCGCTCTTTTTTTCTGCAAAGATCGAGACAGTTTTGAGGACGCCCTACGTGAAAATGACGTCATACCAACCGCGGAAGAAAAAAACAGATGAAAAAAAAAAATTAGCCGAGCACAAGCATTCCAAACTGATTCTCGTAACGGAACAGCCAACTAGCTACCGGTGGCTAGAATAAATAGTATAAATAAAAAGTATGACGGATATCGATAAAATTGTTGCTGACGCGATCGCAGTCAGCGATACCAAACCGGAAGAAGGGGGTGAAGATTTGCGAGAGCGCTTGGTTGGAATAGCTGTAGCGGGAAAAAGCCAAGAATTCCTCGGAAAAAATATAACGTCCGATGAAATCGAGCGTCTTGATCAAAATGAGCTTCGGAAACTTTACGCGAGGTACGAGACCCGCATGGGAGGGCTGGTCACAAAGTCGATGAAAAGGCACGTCGTTGTGGCGTACACAAAACTTGTAGGATTGCTGCTTCCAAAAAGCTTGGTAATTACCGACCCCGATGCCCTAGAAGTCTCGTTGAATGAAGGACCGTTCATAGACATAGCTCTGTCAAAGTGGACGTGTGGAATGTACCACCGTTTTGGGCACATGCTAGGCCCGCTCGAGGCTATGTTGCTGACGGGCAACCACATCCAGAAAAACCCGGTCGTACCTGAAGAACCTTCAGCTGCTGGAGCTAATACTGAAGTCGGAGTAGATGAGATCGATTAAAGCAAAGTTGTTAAGCAAGTGCTGGAAGACGTGCTGAAGACGTGCTGAAGACGTGCTGAAGACGTGCTGAACAATTTAATGCTATATATAAATGGAAGAAAAAACTCGAAGAGACAAAAATCGTTGCTGGCGCAGGGCCCACCGAAGAGTCAAAAATCGTTACGGCTACTCACGCGCAGCCTAAAGAGCCGAAAATCGTTACGGCTCCTCGCGCGCGGGTTAAAGACCCAAAAAAGGTTGCCGCCGGAAAAAAAACTGGCGAAGATAAACGAAGAAAAAAGGGCAAAATTGAAAGCCTTTGAAAAACAACAAGCGTCCCTCTCACAACCCAAGGAGGCAGCGCAGGCAGCTCCACAAGCGCAGCAATCACAATATAGCTGGCCAATTATCGTTGTCGGAGGAGGAGGGGCTATTCTTTTGGGGGTCGTAGCGTACTGGGCAAGCACGAAAAATTTGTCATGGGGGTCCACCCCCCAAGTATCAACGGCAGTGGTCTCCACCCCAAGCACCAGCGCCACCCACTTCAAAAAAAGAAAAATATTTTGATGAATTTGCATAGTAATAAAATGGCAAGCGAAAATCCAAACGTTAACATGCTCGTCAACAGCGCCTATCATGCGCTGACGATAAGTGCACTCATGGCAGTAAACTGCTATACCGCGAAGAAATTCTTCAAATTCAAACCCGCGAATCTTGGACAGCTCGACGCGGAGGATAGTGGAAAGCTCACACTCTCAGTTGGAGTGGCAACCTACACGAAAGACTTTTTAGTCAAGCAAGGTATAATCCCCGAAGATGTTATTACGAGATAAGAAAATGATTAAATAAAAGGAATATGGCTTCAATTGCAATGATGTTAGGAGGAGCCGCTATCAATGCCCTCGCTTTCTCAGGAAGTAATTTTCTGTTTAGCACAATGTCAGGGTCCGCCGAGCGTAAGCGACATGATCTCGCTCTAGAAAGACTTCAACACGATCGCGATTCTTGGAACCAGACTCGTCTTCAAAGGATCGACTATATTAATAATCAGCTTAAAAAACAAGATCACGCAGATCGCACCTTCGCGGACGTCGACGACGCGATGCGAGAATATTACAATCTCACCGGGGTACTCCTAGACCCCCTACCGCCCGAACCGCATTTGTACAATTATCTCGACGAGGGGCAGACTGAGTCTGTCAAAAATGGCGAACTGGCCTTGGTCGGAGCGGGTATGCTCGCGACTGGAGTTCTCGTTTATAACTTTGTGTGAAGCCCAGCAACCCACAACTGGTGCCAACAAAAATTCTGGCGATTCTTTTTCCGAATCACCAGAATTTTTTTTTGCGCTTGTGGGTACCCCCACTAATTTTTTTTTTGCCGTGGTCGTGGACATGACCTCGCTCCAACATTTGACTCACTCACAAAATATAATTCCGATTGAATAACACCACAGTCCAAGCATGTAGGTAGGTCATCAACAATAATGCTCGAGCTACCGCAGTCTTTACAAACTTTTGATGGGCTCGGAGGAGCGTACAGAAGCCGGTGGTATTTTTCCGCAATCGCAGTGTCGTACTCAAGTTTGTAGTAGCGTTCTAGAATCTCGTAGTCGCTCGTGAACCTGTAAGCGATCCTGTAGAATGTTTCCGCGCTTAAAATATCGTACGCGAGTTTGTAAAATTTTTCCAAAGGCGCCCCCTCTCTCTTCAACATCGCAAAACGAAGGGTCGCAATTTGCAATTTGTGGCAAAGCGAGCAATCATTTCGACTCCCGCAAACGCAGCCCTTGCACATGATAGTATTTTTTACGTCCAAAAAAATTCCCTCTACACTCGAGGGGCTTTTTGTTGGCAGTTCTTCTAACAAACGTCGAATTCCATTCCAAGCTGGACTCTTAAACAGGTGCCAGCTCTGTTTTTTGGCTCTGGTTTTTCTCTTCTCGCAAATTTCGCAAGCGCACCCGCGAAAATTTAGTTTCTCAGGCATCTTCTTCATCGGACCCGAAGTAAGCTCTAGATTTTTCTTCGGATTCTTCCTTGGGTTCCCAGACAATGTCGACCGAGTAATACGTTTGCCCCGCATTTTTTTTGACGCAACGAGTCCGTTTGACACCATATAGCAACGCGAGTGCCAAAATTTTCCCCTTCCTTTTTTAAGATCTTTTTGCAGCGTAGACGTCGCCCAAAATTCGCGGCCATCCGCGAGCTCAATTACGCACGCTGAGTCGTCGAACCTTGTTGCGATGTATTTGAACCCCTTGATTTCGACAATTTTGCCTTGTTCCAAGTCGCGCCATTTCAAGATGCTCGATTTCTGCTCTTCGCGCAGTTTTTCGAATTTTTCAAAATTCATTTTTCCGCTTTTATTTTTGCTCTATTTCGCAAATTCATAAACCAAATTGTTTTCCGCCTCGCGAGCTAGGTTGTACTTTTTCAGCGCTTCGGCTTTGCGCCTGGCTGCCATCCTCATCCTTCTTTCCGGGGTGTCCAGGAGACACGCGGCGCATACCCAAAATGCGACGATCATGTTTGTTTATTGTAAATAAACCGACGAAATGGGCGATTCATTTTATTTTGAGCTAGCCGACGACGAAATCTTCGAACAGCTGGAAGATACGTCCGTGAGCGACTTTTTCGCGTGGAACGGAACGAGTCTCGGAAACCTGTTCGTTGCCGCGAGCGGGTACAACGGAAAGAAGGTAAGAGTTCAGGCGCACGCCTTGCTGCTGTGCTTTGCCGCGTGGTACAAGGATCGGTACAAAATGAGACTGTGCTTGAGACCACCCTGGATTTTCCCGGGAAAAACGGAAGAAATTCAGATTTTGAAGAAAACGCTCGAGTTTCTTCGGGAAAACTCGGTCGATCGGCAAGATATGAACGCGCTGGAAGAATATGTCGAGAAATTCGGACTGCTAGAAAAATTTCGCGAACTCGCGTGAAAATAAAGAAAATGGAAGGCGAACTTTCAACAATCTATTACAGTCCAAAAGGGTTTTGGAAAGGCGTCTCAGCGATAGACAAGTTGGCGAAAGAAGCTGGGACTTTGAAAAAGCAGACCATCTGGCAGATCTACCTCCCGCCTCCGAAGTACATCCCCCGAGCAAAATTCAGCGTGAGCACTCCCAACGAGGTTCACCAGGCCGACCTGCTTTTTTTGCCTCACGACCGGCCGGGTAAAGGGCGAAAGCTTTACAAGTACGCTCTGACCGTGGTAGACGTTGCGAGCAGGTACAAGGAGGCTGAGCCGCTGAGCTCGAAAGATTCGGGGGAGGTTGCCAAGGCTTTCGAAAAAATTTACGCGAGAGGCCCGCTTCGATGGCCGACCCTTTTGCAAGTCGATCCAGGAAAGGAGTTCATGGGAAAAGTAAACGAACTCGCGAAAAAGCATAACGTCAGCGTGCGAAGAGGAGAGCCCGGTCAACATAGGGCTCAGGCAATCGTAGAAAGATTCAACCGAACTTTGGCCGAAAGATTGTTCGGTCACCAATATTCCCAGGAAATCTTGATAGAAGCTAGAAGCGGAAACGCGAGGAGCACAGAGTGGGTAGCTAGGCTGCCGGAAGTTATCCGAGCGGTGAACAACGAAGAAACGCGCCTCATCGGAATGAAACCGTCGGACGCGATCAAGAAAGAAAAAGTCGAGGCCTCGCACTCGGCGCCGCAGCGTTGGAAAAATGAAGTTCGGCTTCCATCTAACGTAGCGGTGAGGTATCTGTACAGACCGGGAGAGGACGAGGGGGAAGAGCGAAGGAGAGCTACCGATCCCATCTGGTCTATAGAGACGTACGGGATCGACAGCGTTGTCGAAACGCCCGGCGACCCTGTCCTGTACTACCTATCCGAAGGCGCGCCAAAAAGAGCGTTTGTTCGGCAAGAATTGATGATCGTGCCTGATGACACTCAGCTGCCTCCGGATTCAGTTTTGTAATGACCGTGCGCCAGGGTGTGGATTTTATCCGGCAGGACGATTCTCTTGTCATCATTCGCAGAGAGCGCGATCTTGTTAACCTCTTCGGTGTAAACCTCTGGGGCTCGCCGCTGAGAAGGCAATTTTTGTAATCGTCAAAAGTAATTTTCTTTTTGACGACGGCCTTCTTCACGCCTTTGCATTTTTTTTTCTTCCGAGCCCTCGTGCATCCTATAGGCATACAGCCTTGCTCGAAGGCCAACAAACTCCGCGATCTGCTTGCCGCCGGCCTCGTCCTTGAACTTGCCCAGCACTTTCTTGTTTACGCCGGTTCGAATCCCGGACGGATGGTCGACCGAGTAATTCGAAGTATCGAATCGAGCGTCAAGATCCGGGGCGATGTCTCGGTAAAAATCTTCAGTTCGGATTTCGTACGCCAATGAGTCGGTATCATGAAGTAAAAGCTTAGCCCTGTCGCCGTACATCGGCTTGACGTACCCGTAGTGAAAATTGTACATCGTCGTTTTGGAAATGTCGAGGATAGACATTCCTATTTAGATCGGTTTGTCGAAAAGCAGCTTGGTCCTCTTCATGTGAATGGCTATCAAGTTTTCGTCAAAAATAGTGCGTCGCTCGAAGTTTGGCTTTGCCGCGAGCTTTTTAGCTTTCTTTCTCGAATTCACCAGGTGAATGTCGACCCTATTCCGAATGTTTTCCATCGTCTTGCCGAACACGGAGTTGTTCATGAGCTTGAAAAAGTCCTTCTCAAACTCGTTCGCGGCTTCCTTGCGAAGTCGAGTGTTCAGGTCGATGTACTCCTTCATGAACGCGCTTTCCTCGAACCGAATCCCGCGATGAATTTTCTGGAGTCGAAGTCCCAAGCTCAAATACTGCTTCAAAGCCGCGTAGTGAATCACGTACTTTTTTTTGCCCCGCAGATTCGGAACGAGCTTTTCAACCTTTTCGATGACGAGTCTTTCCGGCGCGAGCGGGTAGTCGCTGTGGAGGTCATGAAGTTCCTTCGGATACTCCAGGTCAACCTCAACGATGCAAGGCCAGAGTCGCCAGTCTCGCAGCTCGTTGACGCTCATCCACTTGAATCCTCCCGTCAGCAGAGGCTTGCTCATCGCGTGCCCGTAGAGATTGTTGGCGTCGAGGTACTGAATAAATTTTGAGGGCTTCGTCGGGTCAAAATCAGGGCCCATGTACTTGTTGTTCGCCTCGGAATGCCGGGTGCTTATCATCGAGACGCCTCCTCTGATCCCCTTCTCGATCATTTGCATCGTGTCGACGTCGTTCAGAAGCTCGAGCCGCGCGCCAGTCTTTTTTTAACATGGCGTCGTAAGCGAGTCCAGGCGCTGTAAAGTACCAGGCCGGGTCCAGCTCGTAATTTTTCTGGCAAACTTCTCGAAAGCTTTCGAATACGTCCGCCAGCAGGAGAACATCCGACTCAATATACAGGTCGTGGAACCTCGAAAAGTTTTCATTTCGAAGCCTTCCCACACCTTTTGAGCGTGCTCGTAATCTTCGTCGGAAATGCTCTCTTCGTTGAGCCTGGAGTAGAAAGCTGCCTTCAGCGGAAGACGGGTTTCCTCCAATTTTTTCAAAGAGTCGACGTGATCGTACGGGTAGACCCCTTTTCTTTTTCTTCGCTCGGGAAGAATTTTTCCATCGTCGGGAAGTTGGAGAGATTGTCGACGAGCTTAGATAGGCTCGACGCCATAAACTTGAAGCTGTCGATGAATCGAAGATCGCGCTTGACCTCGACTTCTTTCCCCTCCTCGTTAACGAAGGAGTCAACGACAATCTGCTTGGTGAAGGAAATGTACTTTTCCTCGTTGTTCGGAATGCAGTCGATCTTTCCTTCGGTCTTGCCCAGATTTTTAACGAACAGGTGCGCGTCGTAACCGGCGAGGTTGTGGAAAATCACGGGAAAGAATTTTGGCTTCCTATACCGCAAGTTACACTTGTTGTGCGCCGCTCCTCGAAACTTGCCCGTAAAATGACAATGATCTCGAACGACGCGGTTTTCTTCGTCTAGAGGGGTCAGGGGCTTTTTGCAAATGTGGCAATCGCTCGACTCCGCGAAGATAGGTCGTTCCCGCTGGCCGAAGACCATATTTTGGGGGAATTTAAACCGTCAGTAAATGCGTCGGATGTCTTCCTCGAGGCGCTCCACAAAAATCTGAGCCACGTCCTCGTCTTCCGATCTTTTGGTATACACGACCGGGTCTTGCCTGTACAGCGAGTCGTCGAAGCATTTGATGTAGTAGCAAAATCCCGAAGGGTCGTGCTTCTGGTACTTTTGCGTGTAGCTGCCGTTGGGATCGGGCTGACGAGTGTGAATAGGCTTCGTAAAGGACTCGAAGTCGGCGTAGACGACAAAGGGAACATTTTGCGATCTGTGATGGTTCTTGAACTCCTGGACGGAGTCCTTTTCAGGCATCTCGATCCTCACCGATTTGTGCAAGCGGCAGAGATCGATGTGCACAGCCAGTCGCTCCTTGAAGGTGTAGGACGCGTAGCACCGCCGGCAAAAGTAGCGAGCAACTTTCTTCTTTGACACCTGCGTTTTCAGCAATCTGCTCAAACTTTTCACGACGCAGTAGTGTTGCTTTTCTTCGTCGGAAATGAGAAGCAAATCGACCTCGCGTTGGCAATCGCGATCGCTAATCCGAAGAGGGTAAACTTTGTTTCCGTCAAAACCGTGCACGTTCACCGAAATGGTCGGATTTCTTCTCTCAAATTTGCCGATGTCGGAAAGGGGAGTCGGAAATGTCACGCCGTCCCAATTCAGCTCGGCGGCTTTTTCTCGAAGGGTCTTGCCGATTCGTTCCAGGTGCACGCCAACCATGTGCGTCGCCCTTGTGACGGCCCACTTGAAGCACGCGTCGTCATCGTTTTTGAGATTGACGATCGCTGTCTTTTTCGCTAAAAACTCCGGGAGAGGGATGTACGAAGAGCCGCCCAACGGCTCGTACTCCACCGTGTGAAGCTCAAGGCTCTGAATCGACTCAAACACCCACCCGCCACGGTATCTCGATTGCAGAAAAAAGATCGCCGGCGCTCATCGCTATCTGGGAGTTTCCACCGTTGGTGGCGCTATACACACAGTGGTCATAATGTAAACAAAACGTAATAAATCCTCTCGCGTAAATGTTGACAAGGTCCATTTAGTGAACTGTAAAATCAAATCTATGAGTTGTATACTGTTTGTGATGGTTTGAAATAAAATTGTATTGTTATTTGAGCTTATTTGGAAGGTTTTTGCTGCATTTTGACTCGTTTTTTTTCTTTTTAAACTTTAAGAAAATGTGGCCGGTTCGATGTATGTGACTCATATTCCGCGGTGTCATATATACTTGAAGGCTTTAAAACATGCTGCTATCAGTTGTTATATTTTTTAATGTCCAGAGAATCATTTATTTATTAATATTTCACTTGATAAATATACTTTTTTCTTTCGAAAAACATGAAAAACAGTCTATTGCCATGAAGTTCAAATAAAATATGCCCCACGTGAAGTACCGTCCTCTTTAACTACGTCATCTTGTTGCCACACTCCACTTTGTATTGATTAGCGCCCAAAGGTGACGTGTTGCTATACTTTTTGGGTGTTTTTTTTTCATAGATCGGTTAGATTCATTCTGTGTTTACGAGAATTGGGCGTAGAAACGTAATTTGTGTACCAGTAAACCACCTAATCATGCTAATTGGGCGACAATACAACCCGCAATACAATCAATGAAGGACGCTTATTTAAGTTATTTATAGCAGCCAAGATTAATTTGATGTTAAACAATAAAAAATTAATAAAACACTTAAGGCGATGTAATAATATTTCGCCAAGTATGGTCGTTTTAAATGAAATAAACGCTTCTTTTAATAGTAGAATAAAGCCGACTTATTGTTTAGGAAGTCTTTATTTGATTACTTCACCTGGTAGTATTAGGTAAAAGGGATTCCCCAAGTTGTTGTTTATACCCGGGCCCGGTACCCGGGGTGTATACAAGTCTGACATGTCTGGCCTTGAAAACAACAGGTGCGCGTACATTGAATACATGACGGTGAACGCAAACCACCTGTGACATGCATCGTGTACGAGTAGACATACTGTACACATGTGAAGCATGCTCTTGTCGTCTGACCAGTTTGAACATCAAACGAACGAATGCATTCGATTTTACGGTCCAATTTTGCTGTACAATTAAGGATAAAATGCTAGAATGTGCAGTGACATCAATGGTCATGGCAGTGATGCCGGCAAACTGTACCGCCGACGAGTGGAAATAATTCAAAGATCCACAATTGTCTCACAACCATGACAACATGCACAAATTCTCTGATCACCAGATTTTGCACACGTGATATTATGAGAATATCAAGAAATGAAGGAGACGTATCTGACACAGTCACAGACAGTATAAAAAGTAAGTTCCACTTCCATGTATAATATAGTTTCAGCTCTCTCAACATGCTCAAGTCAAGTTTTAACATGTCAAAATAACGTTTACAATGTAAGCTTACATGTACATGCTCAAGCAATTGAATGAGGGGTGGTGCAATAATTATGTGTACCCGGGGGTGGTGAATTCCATTGGTCTGCCAAAATCGTCCCCCCCCTTTTGCCGTGCCAAAAATCTTTACCCCCCGGCCCTTTTGACGTGCCAAAAAACCTTTGCCTCCCCTTTTGATGTGACAAACAAATCATTATAGGGGTGGTGCAATAATTATGTGTACCCCTGGGGGTGAATTCTCAAAATGGTCTGCCAAAAACGCTTGCCCCCCTTTGGCCATGACAAAAAATCTTTGCCCCCCCCTTTCGACGTGCCAAAAACCTTTGCCCCCCCTTTGACGTGCCAAAAATCTTTGCCCCCCCTTACACATGCAAGATTTTGGGGGACCCGCATTTAAAACCTGAAATTGTCTTATCATATAATGCGAGCGTAGCGAGTAGGAAATGTTGCATATTTTGCCTAACGTTTTCCTACGCCTTTTTAGGGCGTAATATAGAAACGGTACCCAAAATATCTGTGCCAAAAATTGCTTGCCCCCCCCCTTTCGACCTGCCAAAAATCACTTGACCCCCTTTTGACCTGCCAAAAAATCGTTGCCCCCCCGATGCTTCTATAATTCACCCCCGGGGGTACACATAATTATTGCACCACCCCTTAGGGGCTGTGCAATAATTATGAGCCGCCCCCCAGAGTAAAATTTCCAAACGGCTTGCCAAAAATCGCTTGCCCCCCCCTCTCGGCCCACCAAAATTGCTTGCCCCCCCCTTGAACATGCCATGGGATCCCAAATTGCAAACCTTAAATGGTCTAGATATGTATGTTGCGAGTGCAGTGAGTAGGAAAATTTGCATATAGCGTTTCCGTACTGTTTTCCTAAGCCTTTTTATTAATTAGAGCATTTTATTAAAAAGGTGTCCCATGAATACGTTCCAAGAATTGCTTGCCCCCCCCCCCTCTCGGCTTGCCAAAAATTGCTCCCCCCCCCCCTTTCGGCTCGCCAAAAATTTCTTGCCCCTCCCCCCCCAATTTCATTCTCCCCCAGGGCTCATAATTATTGCACAGCCTGATCTCCCCCCTTTACACATGCACGATTTTTTGGAATCTGAATTTAAAATTGTCTTATGCGAGCTTAGCGAGCAGGAAATTTTGCATATTTTAACGTGTTCATAACAATAATATAGGAACGGTGTCCAAAATATTTGTGCTAAAAATTACTTGCCCACCCCCACCCCTTTCGACCTGCCAAAAATCGCTTGCCCCCCCCCCCCCCTTTCGACCTGCCAAATAATGCTTGCCCCCGCCCCGCCTCTTTTGGCCTGCCAAAAAATCTTTGTCCCCCCCCCTATAATTCACCACCCGGGGTGTACACATTATTATTGCACCACCCCTAAATAGCTACAAAATCTACCATACGGGTGCACCATTTGATATGCTGGGGCATTGAGAGCGACCAACCCAGATTTTTCAAAATTTGCAAATTTTCTATACAAATGAATGCAGACCCAAATTTCTAAAATATCAGGAACATTTTTTTGTTGTAATTCCCCTAATTGCAAAATATTACAGATTTTGTTGATTTTTGGTGCCGGTCATTTTGCCAAAAAAAAGCCAGACCAAACGACCTTACTTGAAAGGTCCATCCGCCCATAGAACAAGGTTTTTTTTTCTGTAGCCTTACTACCGGTATACATGTATGTATATCATTTTCCATGCAGCCGTATCATGGGTTAAAAATGGTATAGTGAGACAAACTAAATACAAATTTGACCACTGCTGAGTAAAAAAAGAAAAAAAATCCCCCACCCAACTCTGCATTTATAAAGATTATACAGTATTTAAATTGAAAAAAAAAAAAAAAATGCCACCCTATGCGGCGAAAAAAAAAAATTGTAGCCGCCATACCCAAGCTCCCATGCACCCCCTGAAAATCAAATGGTGCTTCCGTAATAATTTAGCTCAATAATCCTTTTGGCTGTTTGCACTTGTTGCCTTGTTTTTTTGTTTTTTTTATAGGGCAACATTTTGTTTTCTCTGCCACAACACTTCCTGGTAATTCTAATACTGTAAAACCATTTAATTTCGCTACAGGCCTTAATTCGTGAAATTAAATACCCGCAAATTTGGCATATTTACATTGAATTGTAACATGAATTCCTGGATTACCCTTGTAGCAAAATTAGATTCCCATGAAAATGATGATCATTACGAATTAGCGAAATTAAGTACTAGCGAAATTACCCATAAACCCATTAAAGGGGCACTCTATGATTTACAGCATGCACTCAGTGATTTCAACTAGATTTTTGAATGCAATGGTCTCTAGCCTTTAAGTATTCGTGGCTAGACTAACTTTTTGAGCAATCATGTCCTGTATTGACAGAGATGGAAGCTGTAGTTGCCAGGGTACCAGAGAGCCAGTCATACAATTGAAAGTTGCATTGATGTTAATGAGGTACCGTACGCGTAACAACAACAAAGAGTGTACATTTTTTGCACTTTTATTTACCGTATATGCTCCATTTGCCTTATTGTTATTTTCAGGTGTCATCCAATAATGGAAAGTTATAGTCGCCATTATACCAGAAGAGGCCTACTGCAAATTGATGGAGTATGAAATACGTTTATGATACCGGTATGTAAATGCAAGTTAAAATTAACAATGTGTTGCAATCTTTTTGAAACAATAATTTTAGACAACAAAAAAAACCCTGTTCTACTGGCCCAACGGTCCCATCAGATTTTTTAGGGTGAGAAATTATATAAAATCCTGACAGACCAACCCTTAGACCACGACCAAGGCCTAATTACGCAGTAGAGCAGGGTTTTTTTTTTGTCGCCTTACATTTTTCGGGAGGGTAATCGGGTACCTGAAATTGAATAAATGTGTCCCTAGAGCTAAATGCCAGGATCATTCATGGCTGATGACTTCCCCCAGAAAAATGTACCCCCCCCAAAAAAAAAGTTCAATGCATTTTGCATGTTAAAAGAGTATGATGAACACAAATTATCACTTTGCATATTATAAAACACTAACATTTTTTTGGTAAGTCAACCACGAATGAGCGTAGCATTTTAGCAACTACATGTAAGTCACTTGGGAAACTCACTGCGGGCCGGGATTTAGTCTAGGACTTGCCATTCGATGATGTCCTGCTCTGCGTAGAAGTTAACAGGGCCTAGCGGTGGATTTGTAAATTATCAAAATATTGCATTGGTTAGATATGTTTGGGTTCTTACAGTATTGGTTTACAAGAATTTGACTAATTTCCATTTTATCCTTTTCATTTACACATGATGCAGGTGTCCAGATTTGATATTGATTCAGCATGAGTGTGGCTCGACATCTCTGTATTCCTGACACCATCGGGCGCTGGTCTGGTCTGTTAGCAATACGAGACTTGTTTGGTCTTAACTCCAATACACATGATACAAGCACAGTCAATTACAGTCATGGATGTACCATCGTTAGCTGCAAATCTGAACTACTGATACATGTACCATATTCGCTCCATTAACAGCCCATGCCCCTATAAGTACCCACCCAGCGACTTTGATACTACACTGTACACACAATCCTTTATCATTATGTGCATGATGCATGCAACTACTTGTGTATCAAACACATGCAGAGCTTTCTACACACAAGGTCCATATTCTGGGCTATTTTTTACATATTCATGTAATTGTGTAAACAATATAAAAAATAAGGGCCCGCCCAAAATGACTTTGTCAAGTACCCTGTGTGGTTAATGGAATGAATATGGTAGGAGAAAAATGTGCACAGTGGACAGATATGTTGATTGTTGAACATTTTCAAATATTCCTATTTTCAAAGGAAAAATATTATCAACTTTTAAAATTCAGTAACAAGTTAGACATTCTTCCTTCAGTTCAAGTTTATGTCGTCCACCCACACAGTTGTGACCAAGTATACATTGTATACTGCCCTATGCATGTGTGTATTGACACCGTCAGCTATGGGGGACTATTTTGCGAAATTCAACAACCATACATTTAGCGGCTACAGGAACATAAGAATAGATGAGAAGACAACAAACCAATTTTATTTGAGAACATTTCAGGAGAGATAATATATACAATATACCCCGGTATACTTGAAAAATGAATGTGAAGCAATGTACAATGCATTTTTAAAACTCATTTTATATAAAATTGGAAAACAAGCATAAACACTATACCATTTTCACACTGATGTGGCAGTGACGTCAGTGCGCATTTCTTTGTGTGCAGCCTCAAACCGCTAGTGGTTGTTCAAAGGGCTGGCGCACACAAGATGTCGCATATGCGTGAGCGAAACAGCTGCTTTAACACATTGACGTCACTGTCACATCAGGGTGAAAAAAAAGGTATATACATGTATATCCTAGAAAGCTTTACGAGGCCTAAAATCTTTAGAAAACTCTTGATGTCAATGTTCCGTAGCTTTTACGGAACATTAAATGGATATTTTTATCGAGATTTTAGGCCTCGTAAAATTTTGCTATATACTACACGTAGGCCTAAAATCTCGATAAAATGGAAATTGAGACTTATATTGCGATTTTAGGCCTTATAAAGCGTCACGAGGTCTACAATCTTGATTAAATTCTTGGTTTTAATGTTCCGTAGCTTTTACGCAAAGCTTTACAAGGCCTAAAATCTTGATAAAACTCTTGATGTTAATGTCCGCAGCTTTTACCGGACATTGAAATCATAAATTTTATTAAGATTTTAGGCCTCAAAGTTTGACCTCGTAAAGCTTTGAAGCCTAAAATCTTGATTATATTCTCGATTACAATGTTCCGTAGCTTTTACGCAAAGCCTTACTAGACCCAAAATCTTGATAAAACTCTTGATGTCAATGTTCCGTAGCTTGTACATGTAGGGAGCATTGGAAAACTTTTATCATAATTTTAGGCCTCGTAAAGCTTTAAAAGGTAAAGGAGACGATCCTGTATAAACAGTGATCGGAGTGCCCATCTCTCTTTCATTGGCGATTGGGCCAGACTCCTCCATGTAATGTTGCTATAGGAGGATCGCTACACCTCCTCTACAGCGAGTCTGTTACCTTCCCAGCATTTAAGAATGCGGATGCCGGTACCCATTTAAACACCTGGGTGGAGAGGAGTAATCGAGATAAAGTGCCTTACTCAAGGGCACAACACGATGGCGTCGCCGGGGCTCGAACCTCCAAACTTTCGATTATGAGTCAGTGCCCGTTCCGGATCCGCTAGGCCACCGTGCTCCCGTAAAGCTTTACTAGGCCTAAAATCTTGATAAAATTGAAATTGAGAATTTTAACTGATTTCAATGTTCCATAGCTGTTACGCAACGCTTTACAAGGCCTAAAATCGTGATAAAATCCTTGATTTCAATGTGTCGTAGCTTCTATGGCACATTCAAATAGAGAATTTTATCAAGATTTTAGGCCTCGTAAAGCTTTACGAGATCTAAAATCTTGATAAAATTGAAATTGAGAATTTTAACTGATTTCAATGTTCTATAGCTGTTACGCAACGCTTTACAAGGCCTAAAATCGTGATAAAATCCTTGATTTCAATGTGTCGTAGCTTCTATGGCACATTCAAATAGAGAATTTTATCAAGATTTTAGGCCTCGTAAAGCTTTACGAGATCTAAAATCTCGATAAAATTGAAATTGAGAATTTTAATTGATTTCAATGTTCTGTAGCTTTTACGCAAAGCTTTACAAGGCCTAAAATCTTGATAAAATCCTTGAATTCAATGTGCCGTAGCTTTTTACGGAACATTGAAATAGAGAATTTTATCAAGATTTTAGGCCTCGTAAAGCTTTACGAGGCCTAAAATCTTGAAAAATTGAAATTGAGAATTTTAACTGATTTCAATGTTTTGTAGCTTTTACGCAGCTTTTACGCAAAATTTTATTAGGCCTAAAATCTCGATAAAATCCTTGATTTCAATATGCCGTAGCGTTTACGGAACATTGAAGTAGATAATTTTATCAAGATTTTAGGCCTCGTAAAGTTTTACGATCTTGATAAAATTGAAATTGATAATTTTAACTGATTTCAGTGTTCTGTAACTTTTACGCAAAAGTTTACGAGGCCTAAAATCTCGATAAAACCCTTGATTTCAATGTGCCGTAGCTTTTACGGAACATTGAAATAGAGAATTTTATCAAGATTTTAGGCCTCGTAAAGTTTTACGAGGTCTAAAATCTCGACAAAATCCTTGATTTCAATGCGCCGTAGCTTTTACGGAACATGTAGTATCAATCAATTATAATTTAGCTTTCTTTGTAGAAATATATGCACTACAAACTCTTTTACGCAAAGCTTTACGAGGCCTACAATCTCGATAAAATCCTTGATTTCAATGTGCCGTAGCTTTTACGGAACATTGAAATAGAGAGTTTTATCAAGATTTTGGGCAGCGTAAAGTTTTACGAGACCTAAAATCTCAATAAAATTGACATATATTGAGAATTTTAATTGATTTCAATGTTCTTTATGTTTTACGCAAAAGTTTACGAGGCTTAAAATCTCGATAAAATCCTTGATTTCAATGTGCCGTAGCTTTTACGGAACATTGAAATAGAGAGTTTTATCAAGATTTTGGGCCTCGTAAAGTTCTACGGGACTTCAAATCTCGATAAAATTGACATATTGAGAATTTTAATTGATTTCAATGTTCTTTATTTTTTACGCAAAAGTTTACGAGGCCTAAAATCTCTATAAAATCCTTGATTTCAATGTGCCGTAGCTTTTACGGAACATTGAAGTAGAGAATTTTATCAAGATTTTAGGCCTCGTAAAGTTTTACGATCTTGATAAAATTGAAATTGATAATTTTAACTGATTTCAGTGTTCTGTAACTTTTACGCAGCTTTTACGCAAAAGTTTACGAGGCCTAAAATCTCGATAAAACCCTTGATTTCAATGTGCCGTAGCTTTTACGGAACATTGAAATAGAGAATTTTATCAAGATTTTAGGCCTCGTAAAGTTTTACGAGGTCTAAAATCTCGACAAAATCCTTGATTTCAATGCGCCGTAGCTTTTACGGAACATGTAGTATCATTCAATAATAATTTAGCTTTCTTTGTAGAAATATATGCACTACAAACTCTTTTACGCAAAGCTTTACGAGGCCTACAATCTCGATAAAATCCTTGATTTCAATGTGCCGTAGCTTTTACGGAACATTGAAATAGAGAGTTTTATCAAGATTTTGGGCAGCGTAAAGTTCTACGGGACTTCAAATCTCGATAAAATTGACATATTGAGAATTGTAATTGATATCAATGTTCTTTATTTTTTACGCAAAAGTTTACTAGGCCTAAAATCTCGATAAAATCCTTGATTTCAATGTGCCGTAGCTTTTACGGAACATTGAAATAGAGATTTTTATCAAGATTTTAGGCCTAGTAAAGTTTTACGAGGTCTAAAATCTCGATAAAATTGACATTGAGAATTTTAATTGATTTCAATGTTCTTTATTTTTTACGCAAAAGTTTACGAGGCCTAAAATCTCGATAAAATCCCTGATTTCAATGTGCCGTAGCTTTTACGGAACATTGAAATAGAGAGTTTTATCAAGATTTTGGGCCTCGTAACGTTCTACGGGACTTCAAATCTCGATAAAATTGACATATTGAGAATTGTAATTGATTTCAATGTTCTTTATTTTTTGCGCAAAAGTTTACGAGGCCTAAAATCTCGATAAAATCCTTGATTTCAATGTGCCGTAGCTTTTACGGAACATTGAAATAGATATTTTTATCATGTTTTTATGTCTATTTAAGTTTTACGAGGTCTAAAATCTCGATAAAATTGACATTGAGAATTTTAATTGATTTCAATGTTCTTTATTTTTTACGCAAAAGTTTACGAGGCCTAAAATCTCGATAAAATCCCTGATTTCAATGTGCCGTAGCTTTTATGGAACATTGAAATAGAGAATTTTATCAAGATTTTAGGCCTCGTAAAGTTTTACGAGGTCTAAAATCTCGACAAAATCCTTGATTTCAATGCGCCGTAGCTTTTACGGAACATGTAGTATCATTCAATAATAATTTAGCTTTCTTTGTAGAAATATATGCACTACAAACTCTGCACATATGATCCAGTGCCTTTGTGTGAGTTTCCATTTATCATAATAACATCTAAAACGTTGTAATTATAAATAAAAATGTCAAAAATAATGCGTGAAACACGAATATATCACCCTCTGTAAAGTCGCCATTGTCCCCGCACGCGCCCGGTGCCTCAGCACAACCGAGTGCACAGTGAGCGCCGCATACGGCTCCCGCATGCATTGCGCCGTAGCACCGAGTTACTATGCATTACACGGTAAACACCGCAAAAACAGTGCGAATAAAATCATAGAAAAAAGAAAAATACTGAGGGCAAATTTATTTCATTATAATTTTTTATTTGGGAAATATATTATCTTTCATTACGTTAACTTCGATTTTACTTTTGTTCTGTTATTTTCGTGCAACGTGGGGTCATTTTTTGGTGATTTTGGATTTCGAAATTTTATCGCGGTAATGGCGCAATAACCGGTGAAAAATATTGACCGGACTGATCATTATGACTAAATTACAGCTTTTATTTTCGGGATTTTGCAAGTGTCATGGGTATTTACTAGTAAAATAAACCATTTTACAACTAATAAGAGACGAAGAATGCTTTCACTGTGTTTTTTAATTGAGTTTTATTAAGTTTTCTATCTCCATTTTTTACAATCGTCTGTGTACGAGTGCAGTGTTTACATGTCAGTCTCTGTGACGTCATGACAAGGGGAATCCCCCACTGGAGGAAATAATTACCAACCGATAAACAATAACACTTTATTCTCAGAAATACACGCGATCGAGATACCGTGCCGCTTCCTAGGTTTATAAAGGTAGAAATGTTCTCGAGAATTCTGGCCGACCAGGTATCGTAAACCTCGCCAAGGTCGGTGGCCTCTAGAATAATCGTTTGTTCAGAATGAAATACGGCTTCCTTTCTGACTTCTAGCCCAGTCTCAAGTCTGGTCTTCACCATCCAGCAGCGAAGAATCATCTTCGCTTTTATCCCGCGGTTTTCTCCAAGGACACCAAGGACAATTATTACCCGAGCCTCTTGCAAAAACGTCTCCGGCGCAAAGCCAGGCAGTCCCGGCACCGTGTACTGAATCGCAAACCGTCTTAGCGCGGACTCCGATTCTTCAATATCGCGTAAGTCGAAAAACTCCTGCTCTGGGTTTACAAGCTCCGGCGCTGGGTGGAGACTCTGATATATCGCGTGCTCGATAGGCTCCTGATCCAAGTCAAAAAGCTCCTGCTCTTGGCGTAAAAGCTCTGGATCTGGGTGAATAGGCCTCCAATCTATCGGGTAGTCGAAAGGCTCCTGCTCCAAGTCAAAAAGATCCTGCGCAGGCTCCCGCTCTATCGCGTAGTTATCTCGCAAACATTGAACCAACTCCGCTTTCCGCAAGCGAGAATAACCTCGAAGGCCGGCATCCCTCGCCTGTTTCCGCAGATCTTGAACCGTAGGGGGGTTGGGTCCAAAACGTCTCGGACGCATTTCCCTTCTCCGCTGATTAATTTGAGCTCGCTGCTCCTGAATTCGCCAACGCCGTCGCTCCTCGGAGGTCGGAAATGGAAAATGATTCTCGTTCATTTCTTAGATGTTTCAATTTTTTTAAACGAATTTTTTTCTTAAACCATTTTTTTCTTAAACCATTTTTTTGCGAAGTGCGGGCGTTTTTCTAGGCTCGCGCAAATCCTAAGCCAATTTTTTCGCGGGGCGCGGCGGCTTCCGACGGAATTTTCCCGTTTGATCGAGGAAAAGTGCCGAGCACGTTTTTCACAAATGGAGTGTTAAGCGGGGCTCCTGAGTAAAGGTGCTTCTGACAGGGATTTCCCGTTAGTCGAGGTAAATGAGCCGGGTATTTTTGACAGGGATTTCCCGTTTGATCGGGGAAAAGTGTCGGGTACGTTTTTCGCAAATGAGGTGTTAAGCGGGGCTCCTGAGTAAAGGTGCTTCTGACAGGGATTTCCCGTTAGTCGAGGTAAATGAGCTGGGTGTTTCTGACAGGGATTTCCCGTTAGTCGAGAGGTAAAATGAGCTAGGTGCTTCTGACAGGGATTTTCCCGTTAGTCGAGGGAAATTGTCCTGGAAGCCCCCTTTTATAACTACTCATAGTATTATAGTTAATACATATTTTCATGTGGCACTGTTCCAGTTGTGCCAAACATGGTTTCAACATTATATATACTAATATTCCTAATCATAGTATTATAGTTAATATATATTTTCCTGTGGCACTGTTCCAGTTGTGCCAAACATGGTTTCAACATTATATATACTAATATTCCTAATCATAATATTATAGTTAATACATATTTTCCTGTGGCACTGTTCCAGTTGTGCCGAAGATGGTTTCAACATTATATATACTAATATATTCCTAATCATAGTATTATAGTTAATACATATTTTCCTGTTTCACTGTTCCAGTTGTGCCGAACATGGTTTTAACATTATATATATTAATAATACATTAATATTCCTAATCATAGTATTATAGTTAGTACATATTTTCCTGTGGCACTGTTCCAGTTGTGCCGAACATGGTTTCAACAGTATATATACTAATATTCCTAATCATAGTATTATAGTTAATACATATTTTCCTGTTTCATTGTTCCAGTTGTGCCAAACATGGTTTCAACATTATATATATACTAATATTCCTAATCATAGTATTATAGTTAATACATATTTTCCTGTGGCACTGTTTCAGTTGTGCCGAACATGGTTTCAACATTATATATACTAATATTCCTAATCATAGTATTATAGTTAATACATATTTTCCTGTGGCACTGTTCCAGTTGTGCCAAACATGGTTTCAACATTATATATACTAATATTCCTAATCATAGTATTATAGTTAATACATATTTTCATGTGGCACTATTCCAGTTGTGCCAAACATGGTTTCAACATGTTATATACTAATAGTCCTAATCATAGTATTATAGTTAATACATATTTTCCTGTGGCATTGTTCCAGTTGTGCCAAACATGGTTTTAACAGTTTATATACTAATATTCCTAATCATAGTATTATAGTTAATACATATTTTCCTGTGGCGCTGTTCCAGTTGTGCCAAACATGGTTTCAACATTATATATACTAATATTCCTAATCATAGTATTATAGTTAATATATATATATTCCTGTGGCACTGTTCCAGTTGTGCCAAACATGGTTTCAACATTATATATACTAATATTCCTAATCATATTAATATAGTTAATACATATTTTCCTGTGGCACTGTTCCAGTTGTGCCAAACATGATTTCAACATTATATATACTAATATTCCTAATAATAGTATTATAGTTAATACATATTTTCCTGTGGCACTGTTCCAGTTGTGCCAAACATGGTTTCAACATTATATATACTAATATTCCTAATCATAATATTATAGTTAATACATATTTTCCTGTGGCACTGTTCCAGTTGTGCCGAAGATGGTTTCAATATTATATATATACTAATAGTCCTAATCATAGTATTATAGTTAATACATATTTTCCTGTGGCACTGTTCCAGTTGTGCCAAACATGGTTTCAACATTATATATACTAATATTCCTAATCATAGTATTATAGTTAATACATATTTTCCTGTGGCACTGTTCCAGTTGTGCCAAACATGGTTTCAACATTATATATACTAATATTCCTAATCATAGTATTATAGTTAATACATATTTTCCTGTGGCACTGTTCCAGTTGTGCCAAACATGGTTTCAACATTATATATACTAATATTCCTAATCATAATATTATAGTTAATACATATTTTCCTGTGGCACTGTTCCAGTTGTGCCGAAGATGGTTTCAACATTATATATACTAATATATTCCTAATCATAGTATTATAGTTAATACATATTTTCCTGTTTCACTGTTCCAGTTGTGCCGAACATGGTTTTAACATTATATATATTAATAATACATTAATATTCCTAATCATAGTATTATAGTTAGTACATATTTTCCTGTGGCACTGTTCCAGTAGTGCCGAACATGGTTTCAACAGTATATATACTAATATTCCTAATCATAGTATTATAGTTAATACATATTTTCCTGTTTCATTGTTCCAGTTGTGCCAAACATGGTTTCAACATTATAAATACTAATATTCCTAATCATAGTATTATAGTTAATACATATTTTCCTGTGGCACTGTTTCAGTTGTGCCGAACATGGTTTCAACATTATATATACTAATATTCATAATCATAGTATTATAGTTAATACATATTTTCCTGTGGCACTGTTCCAGTTGTGCCAAACATGGTTTCAACATTATATATACTAATATTCCTAATCATAGTATTATAGTTAATACATATTTTCCTGTGGCACTATTCCAGTTGTGCCAGACATGGTTTCAACATGTTATATACTAATAGTCCTAATCATAGTATTATAGTTAATACATATTTTCCTGTGACATTGTTCCAGTTGTGCCAAACATGGTTTTAACAGTTTATATACTAATATTCCTAATCATAGTATTATAGTTAATACATATTTTCCTGTGGCGCTGTTCCAGTTGTGCCAAACATGGTTTCAACATTATATATACTAATATTCCTAATCATAGTATTATAGTTAATACATATTTTCCTGTGGCACTGTTCCAGTTGTGCCAAACATGATTTCAACAGTATATATACTAATATTCCTAATAATAGTATTATAGTTAATACATATTTTCCTGTGGCACTGTTCCAGTTGTGCCAAACATGGTTTCAACATTATATATACTAATATTCCTAATCATAATATTAAAGTTAATACATATTTTCCTGTGGCACTGTTCCAGTTGTGCCGAAGATGGTTTCAATATTATATATATACTAATATTCCTAATCATAGTATTATAGTTAATACATATTTTCATGTGGCACTATTCCAGTTGTGCCAAACATAGTTTCAACATTATATATACTAATATTCCTAATCATAGTATTATAGTTAATACATATTTTCCTGTGGCACTGTTCCAGTTGTGCCAAACATGGTTTCAACATTATATATACTAATATTCCTAATCATAGTATTGCAGTTAGTACATATTTTCCTGTGGCACTGTTCCAGTTGTGCCAAACATGGTTTCAACATTATATATACTAATATTCCTAATCATAGTATTATAGTTAATACATATATTCCTGTGGCACTGTTCCAGTTGTGCCAAACATGGTTTCAACATTATATATACTAATATTCCTAATCATAGTATTATAGTTAATACATATTTTCCAGTGGAACTGTTCCAGTTGTGCCGAACATGGTTTCAACATTATATATACTAATATTCCTAATCATAGTATTATTTTAATACATATTTTGATGTGGCACTGTTCCAGTTGTGCCAAACATGGTTTCAACATTATATATACTAATATTCCTAATCATAGTATTATAGTTAATACATATTTTCCTGTGGCACTGTTCCAGTTGTGCCAAACATGGTTTCAACATTATATATACTAATATTCCTAATCATAGTATTGTAGTTAATACATATTTTCCTGTGGCACTGTTCCAGTTGTGCCAAACATGGTTTCAACATTATATATACTAATATTCCTAATCATAGTATTATAGTTAATACATATATTCCTGTGGCACAGTTCCAGTTGTGCCAAACATGGTTTCAACATTATATATACTAATATTCCTTATCATAGTATTATAGTTAATACATATTTTCCTGTGGCACTGTTCCAGTTGTGCCGAACATGGTTTCAACATTATATATACTAATATTCCTAATCATATTATTATAGTTAATACATATTTTCCTGTGGCACTGTTCCACTTGTGCCGAAGATGGTTTCAACATTATATATACTAATATATTCCTAATCATAGTATTATAGTTAATACATATTTTCCTGTTTCACTGTTCCAGTTGTGCCGAACATGGTTTTAACATTATATATATTAATAATACATTAATATTCCTAATCATAGTATTATAGTTAGTACATATTTTCCTGTGGCACTGTTCCAGTTGTGCCGAACATGGTTTCAACAGTATATATACTAATATTCCTAATCATAGTATTATAGTTAATACATATTTTCCTGTTTCATTGTTCCAGTTGTGCCAAACATGGTTTCAACATTATATATACTAATATTCCTAATCATAGTATTATAGTTAATACATATTTTCCTGTGGCACTGTTTCAGTTGTGCCGAACATGGTTTCAACATTATATATACTAATATTCCTAATCATAGTAGTATAGTTAATACATATTTTCCTGTGGCACTGTTCCAGTTGTGCCAAACATGGTTTCAACATTATATATACTAATATTCCTAATCATAATAGTATAGTTAATACATTTTTTCCTGTGACACTGTTCCAGTTGTGCCGAAGATGGTTTCAACATTATATATACTAATATTCCTAATCATAGTATTATAGTTAATACATATTTTCCTGTGGCACTGTTCCAGTTTTGCCAAACATGGTTTCAACATTATATAAACTAATATTCCTAATCATAGTATTATAGTTAATACATATTTTCCTGTGGCACTGTTCCAGTCGTGCCAAACATGGTTTCAACATTATATATACTAATATTACTAATCATAGTATTATAGTTAATACATATTTTCCTGTGGCACTGTTCCAGTTGTGCCAAACATGGTTTCAACATCATATATACTAATATTCCTAATCATAGTATCATAGTTAATACATATTTTCCTGTGGCATTGTTCCAGGTGCCAAACATGGTTTCAACATGTTATATACTAATATTCCTAATCATAGTATTATAGTTAATACATATTTTCCTGTGACACTGTTCCAGTTGTGCCAAACATGGTTTCAACATTATATATACTAATATTCCTAATCATAGTATTATTGTTCATACATATTTTTCTGTGGCACTGTTCCAGTTGTGCCAAACATGGTTTTAACATTATATATACTAATATTCCTAATTATAGTATTATAGTTAATACATATTTTCCTGTGGCACTATTCCAGTTGTGCCAAACATGGTTTTAACAGTTTATATACTAATATTCCTAATCATAGTATTATAGTTAATACATATTTTCCTGTGGCGCTGTTCCAGTTGTGCCAAACATGGTTTCAACATTATATATACTAATATTCCTAATATAGTATTATAGTTAATACATATTTTCATGTGGCACTGTTCCAGTTGTGCCGAAGATGGTTTCAACAATATATATACTAATATTCCTAATCATAGTATTATAGTTAATACATATTTTACTGTGGCACTGTTCCAGTTGTGCCAAACATGGTTTCAACATTATATATACTAAAATTCCTAATCATAGTATTATAGTTAATACATATTTTCCTTTGGCACTGTTCCAGTTGTGCCGAACATGGTTTCAACATTATATATACTAATATTCCTAATCATAGTATTATTGTTAATACATATTTTTCTGTGGCACTGTTCCAGTTGTGCCAAACATGGTTTTAACATTATATATAATAATGTTCCTAATCATAGTATTATAGTTAATACATATTTTCCTCTGGCACTATTCCAGTTGTGCCAAACATGGTTTCAACATGTTATATACTAATATTCCTAATCATATTATTATAGTTAATACATATTTTCCTGTGGCGCTGTTCCAGTTGTGCCAAACATGGTTTCAACATGTTATATACTAATATTCCTAATCATAGTATTATAGTTAATACGAACTGTTTGACTAATTTGACCCCTGATGACCCCGGATTGACCTTCCAAAAATTTGGCTCTAAATGTTGACTGTACCCACCAAGTTTCATGCCCATACGACAGTTTATACAAATTTGATCTCAGCTGACCTAGGATGATCCCGAAATGACCTTCCAAATTTGACTCTAAATGTTGACTGTACCATAGTGACTGTACCCACCAAGTTTCATGCACATACAACAATTTTTAGCAATTTGACCTCAGATGACCCTTCGGTGACCTCGGATAACCCCAAAATGGCCTTCAAAAAGTTTGACTGTACCCACCAAGTTTCTTGCCCATTAGTTTTTGCTAATTTGACCTGAGATGACCCTGGATGACATCAGTGACCTTGTCCCACTAACCATTACAAACTTGTTTTATCTGGGGTCAAAATGCACCCACCCACCAAGTTTGAGGAACGTGGGACCCCAATCTCTGAGAAAATGGGCAGACAGACAGACATTAAATAGATTTTGGTGAATTATGATAAGACTAGGCGGTTACCCGTATTTGGCGGTTCTCGGCTGGGTGAATGTACCCACCAAGTTTCATGCCCATCCGACAGTTTTGACTAATTGACCTCATATGCCCCTGGGTGACTCCTAAATGACCTTCTCAAAATTTGGCTCTAAATGGTGACTGTACCCACCAAGTTTCATGCCCATCGAACAGTTTTGACTGGGTGACCCCGGAATGACATTCCAAAAATTTGGCTCTAAATGTTGACTGTACCCACCAAGTTTCATGTCCATACGACAGTTTATACAAATTTGATCTCAGCTGACCCTGGATGACCTAGGATGATCCCGAAATGACCTTTCAAAATTGGGCTCTAAATGCTGACTGTACCCACCAAGTTTCATGCCCATACGACAATTTATACACATTTGACCTCAGCTGACATGATTAGGTAAAAACGTTTTAATAACATTAAAATGTCGGGTTATATAAAGGTCATGAAAATGTTTTAAAACGTTTTGTATGAAAACACTACAACAATATTTTTAATGTCCCAGCTGATTTGGCTCAAATTAAGCTGATTTGGCTCTAAATGGTGACTGCACCCACCAAGTTTCATGCCCATGGAACAGTTTTGACTAATTTTACCTCAGATGACCCCTGGTAACCCCGGAATGACCTTCCGAAAATTTGGCTCTAAATCTTGAATGTACCCACCAAGTTTATTGTCCATACAACCGTTTATACAAATTTGATCTGAGCTGACTCTGGATGACATTATGATGATCCCCAAATGACCTTTCAAAATTTGGCTCTGAATGTTGACTGTACCCACCAAGTTTCATGCCCATACGACAGTTTATACACATTTTGACCTCAGCTGACCCCTGAGTGACATCGGATGACCCCGAAATAACATTCCAAAAATGTAGCTTAAAATGTTAACTGTACCCACCAAGTTTCATGCCCATACAACAATTTTTGGTAATATGACCTCAGATGACCCCTGGGTGACCTCAGATGACCCAAAATGACATTCAGTAATTTGACTCCAAATGTTGACTGTACCCACCAAGTTTCATGCCCATAGGACAGTTTTTAGTAATAAGACCTCAGATCATCTGAAGATGACACCATGGTGACCCCCGAAAGACCTTCAAAAAATTTGGCACCAAGTTTCATGCCTTCAGTTGACATTCCAGAAATGTGGCTTAAAATATTAATTGTACCCACCAAGTTTCATGCCCATACAACAATTTTAGTAATTTGACCTCAGATGACCCCTGGGTGACCCCAAAATGACCTTCAGTAATTTGACTCTAAATGTTGACTGTACCCACCAAGTTTTGATGCCCATAGGACAGTTTTTAGTAATAAGACCTCAGATCATCTGAAGATGACACCATGTTGACTGCCGAATGACCTTCAAAAAATGTGGCTCTAAATGTTGACTGTACCCACCAAGTTTTATGCCCATACGAGCTTTTAGTAATTTTACCCCAGATGACATTATGGTGACCCCGAATGACCACAGAATGACCTTCTAAAAATCTGGCTTTAAATGTTGACTGTACCCACCAAGTTCCATGCTCATACGACAGTTTTGCTAATTTGACCTCAGATGACCCTGGATGACCTTCACCCACTACCCGATACAAACTTGTTTAATCTGGGGTCAAAATGTTTGAGGAACGTGTGACCCCTAGTCTGAGCAGACAAACACATAGATTTTGGTGAATTATGGGAAGACTAGGCGGTTACCCGTATTTGGCGGTTCTCGGCTGGGCGCGATTACCTGGCTGGTAATGCCTGGCTGGTGGTGACTGTACCCACCAAGTTTCATGCACATCTGACAGTTTTGACTAATTTGACCTCAGATGACCCCTGGTGAATCCTAAATGACCTTCCCAAAATTTGGCTCAAAATGGTGATAGTACCCACCAAGTTTCATGCCCATTGAACATTTTGACTAATTTGACCCCTGATGACCCCCAGATTGACCTGACCTTCCATGTTCGGCACAACTGGAACAGTGCCACAGGAAAATATGTATTAACTATAATACTATGATTAGGAATATTAATATATATAATGCTGAAACCATGTTTGGCAAAACTGGAACAGTGCCACAGGAAAATATGTATTAACTATAATAATATGGGAAGGAAAACGAGCAAGGTACACCAACTTGATGTGGGGAAACAAGTAAAATACAGACTAGACAATAATCTGCAGGGGGGGGGGGCAAAACCAGCAAATGTAGGCATAGGAAGTAAACAAAGTTCGATAGCCAAAAATTACCAGTTCCAAGGCTCACAAAAGTGCTAAACCTGCAAAAACAACTAGGATCAATGGTAATACAAAACTGCACTAGAACATGTGATGAAAATCACTGTGCATATAAACAGACACGCTAAACCAAACATCCAGAGTAGGCACAAAATAAGCAAAGTTCGATGGCCAAAAATTGCCAATTCCAGAGCCCACAAAAGTGTCAGGAAAACAGTACACTGGAATTGATGAAAATCACTGTGTACATAGCAGTCAAACACTAAACGGACAAAAAAACAACCGACGTTTCGAGCAGATAAACTGCTCTTCTTCAGGGACAGACAACAAAATATCAAAGCAAACAACAAAAACTACATGCTGTAATTTAAAAACAAATTCAAGTCAAAAACTGAAGGCAAGTTCAAATAGAACTCAGTAGCAAACAAGATAAGCTCAGAGCAAAATAAGCATGTCTTACTTCAATGAAGCACAGTTTACTACAGTGAGAAACTGGAAAGCATTATGTAAATAAGCACGACCACAGGACAATAGGGTATTGTCCTAATTGACAGGAAGTAGATGTCAAGAGGGGTCGTAGTCAATAGAAGAGGAAGATAATGAATAGAGGGAGATAAGTGGGCCAATGTCACTCAAATTTAAAAGAGAAGAGTCATGCATATTACAAAACAATTATTGTAAATACATATAATGTTAAAAAAGAGAGAAAAAAATACAGCAAAAATTGCTGAATAAAACACAAGTTGAGGAAAGTCTCAAATATTAGAGTGTAGTATGCATACAGAAAGAGGGGTGGGGGGGGTAGAAAAACAAGTAACTGCAGTTCATGTGGATAGGCCTGCAGTGAAGTGGTAAAGCCAAAAATCACTAAAACCAAAGCACAGTAAAATACCGTTACAAATTAGCATGAAATATGCTAAAATAGGTAGTGATACAAGGTCTACTAAAAGATGGAAAAACATAGGCAAGCAAGGAGGCCTACAGTGAGAATGCCAAATGTGAATTGACACATCAAGCATGTACAATACATGTAGATCCAGTAGTAAATGAAAAAGTAATTAGAAAAGATATGCATGGTGCAATAAATATTATACATGTAGGCCTGCATAATACATGTGTTCAGAAAAGTGAAAAGCCAATAATTGCTGAATCAAAACACAAGTTAAGGAAGGTCACATATATAATAAAATGACAGTATGCATGCAGAAAAGGGGGGGGGGGTAGGTTTGGAAGTAGAAAAACAGATAAAGTAAATGCATATGAGCTCATATGGACCGTGCATGATAAAACCAATTCTCAGTGCATGTAAAGACCTTTAGATGGCAGTGGAAAGCCAACAAATCACTAAAACCAAAGAACAGTGAAATACTGTAACAAATTGACATGAAATATGCCAAAATAGGTAGTGATAAAAGGTCTATACAAGGAAGCAAGGAGGGAGGCCTACAGTGGTGTGAAAGCCACATGTGAGTTGATCCATCAAACATGTAGGCCTACATGTACATGTATGTCAAATACATGTGTTGACGCAAGCAAGATCCATAGGCCAAATAAGGATACACTGGCACGTTAATCTTTAACATTTAAGCCAAGTGGTTGGGTTGTCTTAAGTTTAGAGATCCAGTCTTTCTCAAGTTTCTTTCGCATGAACGTGTCAGTCTTTGGGGGTTTGTCAATACCCATGACAGATATGTGACTAGCAGAATGTCCTGGGAGGTTGAAATGTTTGGCTACTGGTGTATTACTGTTAAGGCGAGCATCGGCGCAATGCTCACCCAGTCTGGTTGACAGGCTACGACCAGTCTCTCCCACATACTGAACTTGGCAATTAGCACAAGTGATGAGATAGATCACATTCTCACTCTGACAACTGATGTGTTTGTGGATGTCATGGCTTTCACCTGTGGAAGAACTAGTGAAAGACGATCCTTCCTTAGTATGTTTGACTGGTGGGCCCGGGTGGATGTCATGTTCACATGACTTACAAGATCCACATGCAATAGAGCCTCTAGGAGGAGGTTGGTCTGGAGGCAGGGATGAACGTACACTCATATCCTTGATGTTAGTACTTCTGCGATAAGCGACCATGGGTAGGTTGGGAATAGCCTTCTTACATCTATCAGAAGAATGCAAGATACGCAAGTGTTTGTGAAGTATCTGAGAAAGTTTAGGAAGCGATGGATGGTAAGTGATGACCAGAGGAATGCGTTCTGGATTATCAGAGTCTGGCGTACGAGGCACTAGAGCGTCAGATCTAGGAATCTCTAGAGCTTTGCTGATTTGCCTGTTGATAACAGAGCCAGGATAACCTCTGGCCTTAAGAAAGCCTTCAAGTTCATCTTTTCTCTTCTGGAGCGTCTCGGGAGAGGAGCAGATACGATTCAACCGGAAAGCCAAGCTGTACGGAAGACTTGACTTGGTATGCTTGGGATGACAGGAAGTCCAGTGAAGAAACTGGTGTGAGTCAGTGGGTTTAGAGTACAGGTCCGTATGGAGAGTACTCTAATATGATTAGGAATTAGTATATATAATGTTGAAACCATGTTTGGCACAACTGGAACAGTGCCATAGGGAAATATGTATTAACTATAATACTATGATTAGGAAAATTAATAATTATAATGTTGAAACCATGTTCGGCACAACTGGAACAGTGCCACAGGAAAATATGTACTAACTATATTACTATGATTAGGAATATTAGTATATAACATGTTGAAACCACGTTCGGCACAACTGGAACAGTGCCACAGGAAAATATGTATTACCTATAATACTATGATTAGGAATTAGTATATAACATGTTGAAACCATGTTTGGCACAACAGGAACAGTGCCACAGGAAAATATGTATTAACTATAATACTATGATTAGGAATTAGTATATATAATGTTGAAACCATGGTTGGCACAACTGGAACAGTGCCACAGGAAATATGTATTAAC